>NW_008357929.1:381823-394542 GCF_000622305.1 Nannospalax galili
AAATTTGTGTCTCCAAATGTCCTCTGGTGTAGATCCTTCCACTGGAGCCTGGTTAAACTATGTAGCATCACACCCTTAAAGAAAATCAACTCTCCTTTTTCCAGCAGTTATGTACTCTTAACTCAATTTGAGGACACCAATTTGGTTCCCAGCAACTTTTTCAGGAAGCTTATAACCACCTGTTGCCAATGGTTCCACAACTAAGGTTAGGACTTCTTCCCCACTTCCCCACTTTGTGATGAGATCTTGTCTGACTTGAGCTTGCATGGGTCTCATGTATGATGTTACCATTGCTGTGAGTTCATATGAGTAACTAACCAGCTGTATGGAAAATTCTGTTTCCTTGTGGTCATCCACTACCTCTGACTCTTAGAATCTTTCTGCCCATCTTCCACAATGGTCCCTAAGCCTTGTGTGGAAGACATTTGATATAGGACTCTTGTGTTCAAGAATAAGCACTCTGTAGTCTCTAATTTTCTGTACTTGGGCCAGTTGCGGCTTTCTAGATTAATCACCATCTGTTGCATGAGGAAGCTTTGCTGGTGACAGTTGAGAGATGTATTAGTATTTTTTCTGCCTATGGGGACATTTTCTTGATTACTAATTGATGCAGTATTAATATACCTAGGCAGGTGGGCCTGGGCTGTGTATATACAAAAAGAAATTTAGCTGAATAAACCAGGGGGAGCAAACCAGTAAACAGTATTCCTCCATGGTTTCTGTGTCAAGCCCCTGTCTTGGTTTTCTGCCTTGGCTTCCCTTGTTGATGGACTGTAGAATGTAACATGAAATTAAACCTTTCCTTCCTAGTTGCTTTGGTCATGGTGTTTATCACAGTAAAAGAAGTCTTTCCAACTTCTAAGCTTCTTAAGTTTCTTTCTTGAGTGTTTTAAAGTTTTTGCTGTGAAAGTTGTTTGTTTCTTTAGTTAGGTTGATACCATTTTTTTTTCTTTTTGGCAATTGTCAATAGGATTGTTTCTCTGATTTCTTTTTAAGCAGGTTTGTCACTGGTACATAGAAAGGTTAGTGATTTTCATATGTTAATTTTGCATTCTTCCACCTTAGTGAAAGTGTGTATCAACTCTAAGTTTTCTAGAAGAGTCTTTAGGGTCTTCTGTATAGAATCATAACTGAAAATAAAGATATTTTAACTTCTTCCTTTCCTATTTGTATTCTTTCTATTGTCTTACTGCTCCAACTAAACTTCAAGAACTATATTGGGAATGGAAAAAGTGGACACATTTGTCTTTTTCCTGATTTTGATGGAAATTCTTCAAATTTTTCCTCATTTAACATAATGTTGGTGATAGGTTTGTCATACATATCCTTTATTATGTCAATATATGTTCCTTCCATTCCTGGTCTCTTCCAGAATTGTATCATGAATGAATATCGATCTTTGACAAAAGCCTTTTCTGCACTTTTTGAGATATTTGTGTGATTTCTGTCCTTGAGTTCATTTATGTGGTGTATCACATTTATTGATTTATGGATTGAGAACCATTCCTTTGTCATCTCTGGAATGGAGCCAACTTGATCATATGAATGATCTTTTTGATGGATTCTTAAATGTGGCTTAGAAGCATTTTATTGAGAATTTTTGCATCTATGTTCATCACGGAGACTGGCCTATAATAACATTTTTGGTTTTCTGGGGTCTTTATTTGATTTTGGTATTGGGGTAATATGAGCTTCATAAAAAGAATTTTAAAGTGCTTTTTTTCCCTCTTAGTTTATAGAATAGTTTAAGAAGGACTGGTATTATTTCTTCTTTTAAAGGTCTGGCAGACCTCAGTAATTAACCCATATAGACCTGGACATTTTTATTTGGGAGATTTTATTTTTAAGATTTAGTTTAATTTTAATTTTGTGCATATATGTGAGTCTGTGCATAGGAATGTACACGTGAGTGCAGGTGCCTATGGAGTACAGAAGGAGTTGAATCCTCTGGAATTACAAGCATTGTGAGCTGGCCAACATAAGTGCTGGGAAAAGAACATAGGTACTTTGCAAGAGTTTTAAGTGCTCTTAACTGCTGAGCCATTTCTCCAGCCCTGAAATTAAATTACATTTTATTTATCTTGTGCATATATATGGTGGGAGGCATGTGGAGGTCATTGGACATTTGGGGGAGTTGGTTCTCTTCTTCCTCCTTGTGGGTCCTAAGATTGAACTTAGATCATTGGACTTGGTAGCAGGTCCTTTAATCACTGAGCCATCTTACCATCTTGCCAGCCCTAGTTGGGAGGGTTTTTTTTTTTTTACTACTATTTTAATTCTATTTCTTGTTATAAATATGCTTAAATTGTTTATCTTATCTTGGCTTAGTTTTTGTAGTTCAGATGCACACAGAAATTGATCCACTTCTTTTAGATTTTCAAATATAGTGGAATATAAATTTTAAGGTATGCTCCAGTGATCTGAATTTCATCGATATTTGTTGCAATGTGTCTCCTTTCATCTATAATTTAGTTGATTTGGGTCTTCTTTTGCTTTTGGTTAGTTTAGCTCAGAATGTCAGTTTTGTTTATCTTTTTTTCAGCGAAATACCTGTTTCATTTATTCTTTTTGTCATTGTTTCCATTTCATTAATTTCTGCTCAATTTTAATGACGTTTTTCCATCTGCTAATTTTCGATTTGGATTGGTTTCATTTGTCCAAGGCCATAAGACGAATTGTTATTTATTTGAAATCATTCTCATTCTTTTAATGTCATCACTTACAGCTGCAAACTTCCCTCTCCAGACTCCTTTCATTGTATCCCGTAGGTTTCAGTACGTTGTCTTTATGTTTTCATTCAATTCCAGGAATATTTTGATTTCCTTCTTGATTTCTTCAATGACCCATTCATCATTTAGTAGTACATTGTTTAATGTCCATAAGTTTTTGTATGTTCTTTAATTTCTCTTGCTGTTGGTTTCTAGTTCTAATTCACTGTAGTCAGGTAAAATACATGGGTTTTTTCAGTTTTCCTGTATTTGTTAAGGCTTGTTTTTGTCCTGTAGGGTTTGTTTTAGAGAAGATTTCATGGCCTTCTGAGAAGAATGCAGCTTCTATGGTGTTCAGACAGAAAGTTCTACAGGTGCTTATTTTTTTAAGTTTCTTTTTTAATAATATATTTTTATTGAATTTTTGTTTATTTCAAACACAGCACCTTTCCCCATAAACATCCTCTCATAGATCCTTCACTCGATTTCATGCATTCTGTCATTTATATTAAGGCCTATCCAGTTAAGTTAGTGTCTAGCGACAACCATCAGTGCAAGCTCATCCACTGGGGTCTGGTCAGCCTATCTAGAGTCACTTCCTTAAGTATCAGCTCTTCTTCACCCAACAGTAGTCAGCTGACCAATAGTTCTTTGGCTAAGATTGGGACCTGCTGCCCATTTCCACCGTTCTATGCTGGTTTTTGTCTGCTTGTGTTTGCATGGCTCTTGTGCGTGCTATCACCATTGCTGTAAGTCCCAGAAGTCTATAAGATGCTATTTCCATATGGTCATGGACCCCCCCCCACTGCTCTTACAATCTTTCTTTACCTCTTCCTCAATGGTCCCTGAGCCCATTGCCGTCTGTTGTATGAGGGAGCTTCATTGAAGAGTTGAGGTATGCATTAGCATTCCCTCTACCCCTTATTCCACTACGTACCATAAGTTCCATTGTAGATGTGCCACTTAGGATTGGGCATTTCACAGACATTTAATCTCTGTGTGACCAGTTGTGGAACTCTGTAATAGTCTCTTTCTGTTGCAAAAGAAGCTTCTTTTATGCGTGGCAGCTGGCATACTTGTCTGTAAATATAAGGATCCATATTTAGTTCATAGTAAGAAATTACATTTGCCTAGGGATGTGACAGCCTTGGAGGTCTACGATCCTTGACCTCTCCAGTCATGGGTATTTAGCTGTGTTTACAGTACCAAACACAAGTTCCCTCCCATTGAGTGGGTTTTAGTCTGTGTCTTTTGCTTGGGTGGATGGAGAACACTAATATTCAGAGATATCATTGGTATGTGTATTAACTCCCATCGTTCTGCTCATTTGTAGTGTTTGGTGTCTTACTCTTCTTTCTTCACTTAGCTACTGTTCCATCATGGTTTATTCTTTCCTATAGGCTCATGGATATGTTTATCTCTTCAATCTGAAGCATTACTTTCATGTCTTCTGCCGAGCTGCCTTAGTGGTCATAAATCCCTTTTGCCTCTTTTTATTGTAGAAAGTTTTTCTATATCCTTTATCATGACAGTTTGGTTAAATATGGTAGTCTGGTTTGGCAACTGTTGTCTCCCCAAACTTTAAATCCATCATTCCAAGCCTCTTGGCTTTTAAGTTCTCAGTTGAGAAATTTGCTATTATGATGGACATGCCTTCATTCATATCTTAGTGTTTGTCTCTTGAAGCTTTCAATTTTTGTTCTGTTTTAGTGTTTTAAGTCTAATATGATGTGGGACATTTTTGTTGTTTGTTTGTTTGTTTCTTTTTTTGTTTTTGAGACAGAATCTCACTATGTAGCCCTGACTGGTCTGGAGCTCAGAGCTCACTATGTAGACCAGGCTAACCCCAGATTCCTAGAGATCTGCCCTGCCTCTGCCTCCCAAATTCAGGGACTAAAGGTGTGAGCCACCACAGTTGACATTCTCTTTTTTAGATTACCCTTTCATGTCCTGTATTGACTTCCTTATTTCATTCAGCTGTTTATTTGCATTCCCTTGGAATTCATTCAGGAGTTTGTGTCCTCTCTGATTTCTTCAAACATATTTATAATATTCTTTGAATTATTTGTCAGGGATTTCATCAATGAACTCTCATTGGAGAGAATTACTGTGGGATTGATAATTTTTGGAGAAGTTATGTTGCCACATGCCTTGGTTTTTCATGTTTTTGTGTGTTTTTTATTGAGACTTATGGATGAGGGATGAGGTCATTAGTGGAAATTGTTTAAATTCATATCACCTTCATTTTTTCAGGGGAAGTTTTTCCAGTATTCAAGAGGAGTTAAGTTGTAGTTAGGTTAAGGTATCATTTTCCTCTGCTGGACAGGTATTCAGAGCACCAAGTTCAATCGCCAGTACTCCTCTGAGGGTAGAATACGCTTACAACAATCACTACAAAAGGGTAAGGCCACTCTGAAAATACGGTAATATCCAATTTAAAACAATCAAACTCCAAATGTTCATGATGCAAAGGAACATTGACAGTACTATGTTCACTAGTATATTAGTTATTGTGTGTTTGAGTAGAAAGGGAAAAAATCCCCCCAAAACAAAAACAGCACCCCCCCCCAAAAAAAACTAGTTACTAGTATTGAGTTGATAGAGAAAAAGAAGAGGAGGGACATGTAATTAGAAGGGAAACAGTCTGGATAAAGGGCCTTGGTGGGGGGTGAGGCAGTTTTGTCTGAAGGTAGACTGGAAAGACAGAGGTAAAGAAAAGTAATCAGTGGGCTGCAGAGATGACTCAGCACGTAAAGCTTTTCCTGCAAACTCAATGACTTGAATTTGGTCCCTGGATCCCATGGCGGAAGGAGAGAACCATGTCCTGAAAAGCTGTCTACTAACCTCCACATATGCACCGTGGCATGCATGCACCCACACTTATGCACACTCATATCACTTGTGCACTCATGCATGTACACACAATACTAATAAATACATTTTAAGAGCTAAAAAGAAAATCAGAAACAGAGAACAGTCCCAGCTCTTAGAAAGCTGAGACACTAAGATGAAGCAAAGTAGACTGGCTTATGTTCTTTGAAAGAGGCAAATGAAAAGGGAAAGAATGAGGAAGTGGGGAGAAGACATAGCATACTATGAGAGTCCTGGCGTGCTAAATTAACATTGGGTATTACAGAAAGGTGGAACAAATGTGAAAAGGAGAGAGATAGAGAGAGTAAAGCATGCCCTGGTCTGTTTGCTGGTTTCTGTCTTTCAATGATCCTGTCCCAACTCCTGGAAGTCTGTCTCACACTTAATGGTAGTTCCTTTGCTACATTAGTTCACAGATGCTGGTAAAATACCTAGGCAGTCCTTCAGGGATCCTTTTGGAATGCTGTTCTCGCCTCTGGGTCTTCCTTTGGAAGGTCACATTAGAGGAGCCAGTACAGTCAGTGGGAGTTGTTTCACAGGTGGAGTTTCTAATGCTGATCCCACCTCTGAGCAATCCTTTAGGAGCCTGATTGTGAATGCTAATCATGCCTCTGTGTGATCCTTCCTCGTGTTCTGTGAGGTGGAGTCTATATCTAGGTTCTCTGGCAGATTCCAGCTCTGATCAGGTTTCTACCTCGATGAAGACTATGTGATTGTGATTAGGTTTCCTCTCTGCAGTGTAAAAGTATTCTGATGACCAGGATTCATCTCTGAGTTTCCTAAGAATGTGGGTCTTTGGATGCTGAGACACCAATTCAACAGGAGTCTTTGAAATGGCATTAGTGGAAGTTAGGTTTTATTGTTGACTTGATATACTCAAGAATCACTTGGGAAGGCAACCTTAGTAAAAGATTGTGTAGATAAAGTTGGCCTGTGGGGGATTACCTTGATTACAGCCACTGTGAGTGTCAACATTCCCTAGGTTTGGGTCCTGACCTGTATTGAAAAAAAAAAAAAAGAAAGAAAACAAAACAAAAGTGATCTGAGCACAAACATTCATACATTAATACATTAATTCATTGTTCTCTGCTTTTGACTATGGATGTAGCTACTTTAAGTTTTTGCTGCCTTGATTTCCCCCACAGGGCTTTAACCTGGAACTGAGCTAAAAGAAACCCTTTCTCTCCTGAATTGCTTTTTACAGGATTCTTTCTTTCTTTAAGAAAACAAAACAAAAGTGATCTGAGCACAAACATTCATACATTAATACATTAATTCATTGTTCTCTGCTTTTGACTATGGATGTAGCTACTTTAAGTTTTTGCTGCCTTGATTTCCCCCACAGGGCTTTAACCTGGAACTGAGCTAAAAGAAACCCTTTCTCTCCTGAATTGCTTTTTACAGGATTCTTTCTTTCTTTCTTTCTTTCTTTCTTTCTTTCTCTCTCTCTCTCTCTTTTTCTTTCTTTCTTTCTTTCTTTCTTTCTTTCTTTCTTTCTTTCTTTCTTTCTTTCTTTCTTTCTTTCCCTCTCTCCCTCCCCCCTTCCATCCCTCCCTCCATCCATCCCTCCCTCCTTCCCTTCCTTTCTTCCTTTTTTTTTCTTCCATTTTTTTAAAGGCAGGATTTCTGGTGATGGCCTGGAACTTGCTACACAGGCAAGGCTGGCCTTGAACTCACAGATATGCACCTGTTTCTGCCTCCCAAGTGCTGGAATTAAAGGCATGGCTAGCCTTTTGTCAGGGTATTTCATCCCAGCAACAGGAAATGAAAGCAGACCAATGTCCCAGTGCTGTGCTGTTAAGTGCTGAGTGCAAAGAAAAGAGGGTTTTCCTGGCATCTCTTTCTGCTAGTGCTGTTGCCTTGTACCTTGTCTGGCTTCCTTGTCTTTTTCTGCTCTTTAAATGTCTGCTACTGAAAGTACAGTGTAGGTCTTCTGAGCTTCTCTGTCTTAAGCTGTGTTTTCCGTTGTTAACTGTTGGCACTCCCTTTCACTCTCATTCCAGTTTTAATGAAAAATTTCTGGAGGTCAAATAGCTTTTAATTTCTTTTATTATTTGGGTATTGTCTTCTGTGATGTGTATTTTGAAATTTCTTGACCAGTTTATTTTGTTTGAAATATCCTGTGTACACAAGGCTTCATTTGGTTGTATAGAAGTCACAAATTTCTCATCCTGAGTCTTGCCATTCTCTTAATGGCAGTGTCCTTTGATGGAGAGAAAAGAATGATTTTATCAGCATATGAAAATATGTACTTTGCTACTTTCCAGAAACTTTATTGCTTTACTTCAAACTTCTAGAACTATGACTCATCCAGAATTATTTTTTTTCTCTTGTACACAGTATGAGGATAGGAGTTATGATAGTGGTAATTGTCAACTGGGTAGATTCTAAAATAACTTGGAGGAGGAACACACCCATAAGGGATTATCTAGATTATCTGGGCATGCCTATGAGGGATTATCTTTTTGATTCACTTTTTGTAAATTTCTCTTATAGTGCCCACCCCCGCCAGATTTCATGTACTCTGTCATGTATATTAAGGCCTATCAAATCAGATTTGTGTCCTCAAATGTCCATCCACTAGAGCCTGGTTAACCTTAAAGAAAACCAACTCTTTCTCTCCCAGCAGTTATTGGTTGTCAATAATTCCTCAGCTAAGACTGGTACTTCTTACCTACTTCTCCATGTCTATGCTGGGATTCTGTCTAGCTTACACTTGTGTGGGTCTTGTGTATGCTGTTACCATTGATGTGAGTTCAAATTAATAGCTTCTGAGCTGTCTGGAAAATTCTGTTTCCTTGTGGTCAGCAACTATCTTTGGCTCTTACAATCTTTATGTCCCCTCTTCCACAATGGTCCTGGAGCTTTGGGTGGCAGAAGTTTGTTATAGATGTCTTATTTAGGGATAAGTACTCTGAAGTCTCTTAGTCTCTGCACTTTGGTCAGTTGTGGCTTTCTGAGTTAATCACCATCTGTTGCATGAGGAAACTTTGCTAGTAAGAGTTGAGAGATGCATTAATATTCTTTCTGCCCCCTGTTCTGCTATGCTCCCTGAGACTTAAGTGTAGCAGTTGCATTGTAGATGTGTCATTTAGGGCTGGACACCTCACAGACACTTATTCTCTGTATTTGACTGGTGGTGGAACTTTGTAATAGTCTCCACCTGTTGCCAAAGGAAACTTCTCTGATGAATGATGAGAGGTACATCTGTCTGTAAATATAAAGATATGTATTTTGAATAGAGTAAGAAATTATGTTGATTTAGGGATGTGACAAAGCTAAATTTTTCTCTAGGAATTTATGACGTTTCCAGCCATGTGCATTTGGTTATATTTACAGTACCACATATAAGTTCCCTCTCATTGAGCAGACCTTACGTCCAAGTAGTGCAAGTAGATAGCTGTTGATTACCCACATGATAAAAGTGCCACTACTGCATCAATAGAGATTATTTGTGAGGCTGGTCATTGTTGTGGCTCATAGCCTGTACAGTTGAATGGGATCATCGAATGGCTTTCTTTTTGGCACTTTGCATAGTGTCCTCTGATACTATGGGAGCTAGTCTTCAGGGAGGAGACTTCCATGGCAGTTCCGGCTTAACTGCTTGAAGTTCTGTGTTCAAAGTATGTCCTGTCTTCAGCAATAGATTCTTACCTTCAAGTTCTGGGAGGCAGTCAAGGGCTGTGGCAATAGCTTGTTACTTTGGAAGTCTCTTGGGCTACCCTGACCAATGAAGGGAAGTAGTTTTTCCTGCACTGTGTTTCTTATTATATAGCCTTCAGCTATACACATGTACACACACACACACACACACACACACACACACACACACATACACACACACATATACATACTGTATTTTTTATTAGGCTTCTGAACTAATAAATTTCCTTCTGTTTTTTCACATCACCTAAACATTATTTATCTCTCCTTTATCTTCCCTGGTATATCCCTCTATATTCCCTCCCCAGTTAAAGTATCCCTATTTTCCCCATTCCCCCTGTGATGACATCTGTTTTCTACTGTCCCCCTTTGTATTATTCAGGGTTCTTTAATTGGTCTTCCAGCTTCAAATAACCCAGTCAAGAAAGTCTCTCTCATTTTAGTTAATTCCAGGTCCTACCAAGTTTTCAATAAAGATTATCCATCACAAGTCCACCCCTTGTCAACTTGACAGTCAATTGCATCTCCTTATGTCATGTTTGATTTTCAAATGAAAACAATGGCAAGGTCATAATTCCAAGTAACATGATATAACTGTCTGATGTACAATTACAAATGCATTGTATATCTTAGAGCAGGTGGTAAGGTCCTTGAGGAATGCTTAGTCCTTTAGTATAGTACCCTAAATATAATAATATAGAAATGGAAACAAAACACAAATATCTGCTTAGTATATGTGTATACACACATAAGCATATTCTTAACAAAATAGGACAGAAACACTCCCATCATAATCCTTGTATCTACAACCGGTCATGTGGCTTCAGCTCATATTTATAACTAGCTTCCTCTATTACCCATTCTGTAATTCCTCCACGCTCAGTGGGTACCTCCATAGGTCTTGGCTCTTTCCCTGGAGGAGTGACCCATACCTTCATCCCTGAAGAGTCTGGGCCATTCATTATCCTATCCAGATTGGGTTGTTGTAGTTTCCCATTGACTTTAATCACAGGACATATTAACACCAAAAGATACCCTAAAGAATTTCCTGCCTTCCAAATATAATCTTCCTTATCTCCATTGTGAACCAGTCCAAATTCCCCCTGGAAGTCTGGATCAATCACCCCTTCTGATACTGTTATTACTTGTTTAGCTTGTTGACTTAAGGACAACAGAAGCCCAAAGTGGCCAGGGAGAAGTCCTAGCTGTCAGATCAATGGAATGTTTGTTGTGTATCCTGGCAGGAGCACTCCCTCCTCTGGAACCAAAACTTATAGGGCAGCAGAGTGCATAGTTGCAGATACAGGAAGCAAAATTTTTCCTAGTAGGTCACTAGGGGTGATAATGAGTGGAGCAATTCCCACTTCCACCCCTTGATTCCTGACCTATGAATCCTGTCTATACGAGAAACAGTAACATATATTGGACACTGATTCAAAGCATATACTGCCTTCTGGAGGACCTTGCCCCAACCCTCGAGGCTATTGTCACCTAATTGGTGCTGTAACTGTGTCTTTTATTTTATTTTTTATTTTATTTTATGTGTATGAGTGTATTGCCTGTATGTAGGTAAATGCACCTGTGTTGTGCAATGCCCGTGGAGGACAGAAGAGGACATCGGATCCCCTGGAACTGGCATTATGGACAGTTGTTAGCTGCCATGTGGGTGCTGGGATTTGAACCCAGGTCTTCTGCAAGAACAACCAGTGTTCCTAACCACTGAACCATCTTTCCAGCTCCCATAACTCTGTGTTTTTAAAAAATATTTTGATTGAATTTTTGTTTATTTCATACATAAGATTATCTTTATATCCACTTCCCCCTTCGCCTTTGGCACTTTCCCAAAGACTCCCCCCAACTGGAGTTCATACATTCTGTCATTTGTATTAAGGCCTATTATGCTAGCCCCCCCCGCCCCCGCAACTGGAGTTCATACATTCTGTCATTTGTATTAAGGCCTATTATGTAAAGTTAGTGTCCCAAGTGCAGGTTTATCCACCAGGGTTTAGTCAGGCTATCTAGAGTCTCTCCCTCCAAGAAGATCAGCTCTTCCTCACCCAGCAGTAATCAGCTGCCAATAATTATTCAACTAAGACTGGGGCTTGCTGTTCTGTGCTGGGTTTTTGTCTGCCTAAGCGTGCATGGGTCTTGTGAATACTGATGCCATCACTGTAGGCTTGTATGAGAAGGGTCCCAGGTGCCTGTAGGACTATTTCTGTATGTTCATGCACCTCCTCCCTGGCTTTTACAATCTTTTTGGCCCCTCTTCTGCAATGGTCCCTGAGCATGGGTGGATGGACCTCAATAGGAGTCCTGTCCAAGGGCCCACACTCTGAAGACTCTTAATGCTATGTGTTTTGGCCATGTGTGGCCTTTTGTGTTCCTGGCCCTCTGTTGCATGAGGGAACTTCATTGATGAGAACTGAAAGACACATTAGTGCTCTCTTCATCCCTTCTTCTATGTTCATGATTCTTAATTATAGAGGCCGCATTCTAGATATGTCACTTAGACTTGGGATATTCACAGAGAATCTCTTTGTGTGACCAGTGGTATAACTGTAATAATCTCTTGTCTGTTGAAAAAGAAGCTACTTTTATGGGTGATGACTGGGTTACTTGTCTGTAAATTTAAGGATCCATATTTTGCACATAGTAAGACATTATATTTGTCTGCAGATATGAGAACCTTGGAGGTATCTCTAAGATCTATGACCCCTCCAGCTATGTGTATTTGGCTAAGTTTTCAGTACAAGACAAGAGTTTCCTCCCAGTGAGTGAGCTTTAAGTTCAATTAGGTAGCTGTTGATTACCCCCAAGATAAAAGTACCACCACCACACCAATGTCTTTTGCTGTGCTGGTGACTGATGGATTTTTTAGGCCTTGAAGCTGAGGTTGGACCATTAATTGATACTCTCCCTTACCAGCTTTATAGTACTCTCCAAAGCTTTCAGGGGAGGTGGCTCCCAGGTCAATTCCAGCTCCATTGCTCCAAATCCTGAGTCCAAAGTATGTCCTGTCTTCAGCAATACGGTCTTATCATCAAGTTCTGGGAGGCAATCAAGAACTGTGGGTATATGCTAAGAAGTGGTATAATGTGGTCCTATGGGAGGTTCATTTTTGGTTTTTTAAATGTTCTCCACACTGTTTTCCGTAGTGGTTTCATGAGTTTGCAATCCCACAAACAGTGAATGAGCTTTCCCGTTTCTCCACATCCTCACCAGCATTTGGTATCATTTATTCTCTTGATCTTAGCCAGTCTGACTGGGGTAAGGTGAAACCTTAAGATGGTTTTAATTTGCATTTCCTTAATTATTATGTTGAACACTTTTTAAGATGCTTCTTAGCCATCTTTATTTCTTCCTTTGCGAACTCTCCATTTAGATCTTTAGCTGATCTTTTAATTGGGTCATTTGGTTACTCGATTCTTTTTTTTTTTTTAATTCTTTATGTGTTCTGGGTGTTAAACCTCTCTCAGA
>NW_008357929.1:394586-426130 GCF_000622305.1 Nannospalax galili
GATTTTTTTTTTGTGTGTGTACAGAAACTTTATAGTTAAATGAGGTCCCACTTGTTGATTGGTGACCTTAATTCTGAAAGTCCTTTCCTACACCTATATCTTGTAGGTTACTGCCAGTGTTTTCTTCTAATAGTTTCAGAGTTTCCAGTTTCACATTGAGGCCTTTGATCTATCTGGAGTTGACTTTTGTGCAAGGTGAAAGATAAGGATCTAGTTTCATTATTCTACAGGTGGAGATCCAGTTTTGCCAGCATTATTTGTTGAAGATGCTGTGTTTCCTACATTGCGTGTTCTTGGCACCTTTGTCAAATATCAAGTGGCTGAAATTGCATGTACTAAGGTTTGGGTTTTCAATGATGTTCCATTGATCTATGTGATATTTTTGTGCCAGTATCATGCTGTTTTTATGACTAAAGCTCTGTAGTACACTTTGAGATCTGGTATAGTAATCCCCCAGCATTGCTCTTTGTGCTCAGGGGTGCTTTGGCTATCTGGGTCTTTTGCACTTCCATATGAATTTAAGGACATTTTTTCTACTTCTGTGAGGTTTGTCATGGGTATTTTTATTGGAATTACATTGAATCTATATATTGCTTTTGGTAGGATCATCATTTTTACAATATTAGTTCTTCCAATCCATGAGCATGGGAGGTCCTTCCATCTTCTGGTGTCTTCCTCATCTCTTTTTAACCTTTTAAAAATTTTATTGTATTGAAGAAAGGAACTGGACCATGGATTCCACTAACAGAACTCAGAAGAAACAAAAAACTTGGCTAAATGATTACACCAACACCTTGGATCCATGCACAATCCATCAACATGAATCCAGTTTCAGTTTTAAAAATTTTTATTGTCGAGATTTTTGATGTCTTCAGTCAGGTTTATTCCAAGATATTTTATATTTTGAGGCTATTGTGAATGGGAGGAGGGGTTCCTAGTACTCTTTCTCCAATTGTGTGTTATTGGTATACAGAAAGGCTCCTGATTTTTGTAGATTAATTTAGTAGATTTTGTAGATTAATTTTGTAAACCTGTCACTTTACTAAAGTGTTGATCACTTCTAGGAGTTTTTTTGTGGAATTTTGGTGATCTCTTAGGTATAGTATCATATCATCTGCAAAAAGCAATAATTTGACCTATTCTTTTCCAATTAGTATTCTTTTCTTGTCTTATTGCTCTAGCAAGCGTTTCAAGTACTATATTTAGAAGAAGTGGAGATAGTGGAAAGCTTTACCTGGTTCCTGATTTTAATAGAAATGTTTCCAGTTTTTTTTTTTTTCCATTTAGAATGATGTTTGGCTGTGGGTCTGTTGTATATGGCTTTAATTATGTTGAGGTATATTCCCTCTAGTTAATTCCCTCTAGAACTCTTATCATGAATGCATGCTGAATTTTGTGGAAAACCTTTTCTGCATCTATTGAGAGGATGATGTGGTTTTGGTCTTTGATTTATGACATTTATTGACTTACATATATTGAACCAGTCCTACATCTCTGGAATAAAGTCTACTTAATCATGGTGAATGATCTTTTGATGTATATCTGTATGTGGTTTGCAAGTATTTTTGTTGAGAGTGTTTGTATCTATGTTCATTAAGGATATGGGTCTACAGTTTTCTTTTTTGGTTGTGTCTTTACCTGGTTTTGGTATTAGAGTGATACTGGCTTCATTGAAGGATTTGGGAATTCTCCTTCTGTGTCTATCATTTTTAATAATTTAAGTAGTATTGGTTGGCAGTCTTCTTTAAATGTTTGGTAGAATTCTGCTGTAAAGCCTAGGATTTTTTTTAGTCGAGAGGTTTTGTATTACTGTTTTGATTTCCATATATGTTATAGGTCTGTTTAAAATGTTGATAGCCTCTTGGTTTAACTTTGGTGATTCCAGTGTAGGAATTCATCCATTTCTTTCAGGTTTTCAAATTTCATAGAGTATAGGTTTTTAAATTATTGCCTTATAAATATTCTGGATCTTTTAGGTGTCTGTTGTGATGTTTCCCCTTTCATCTCTGATTTTGTTGATTTGGATTTTCTCTTTCTTTTGGTTAACTGGGCTAAGAGTCTGTCTATCTTGTTTAGTTTTTCAAAGAACCAGCTCTTAGATTCATTGATTTTTTTGTGTTGTGTTCTGTGTTTCTATTTCATTAATTTCTGCTCTGACTTTTGTTATTTTTTCTCATGTGCCAGGTTTGGGTTTCATTTGTTCTTGCCTTTCTAGAGTCTTGAGTTACAGTGTTAAATCCTTTATTTGCACTGTTTCTGATTTTCTAATGTAGGCACTTAGATCTATAAACTCCCTTCTTAGGACTGCTTTTAAAGTGTCCCTAAGGTTTTGTTGGGTTGTATTGTCCTTTATGTTTAATTCCAGGAATACTTTTTTTCTTTCTTAATTTCTCCTTTGACCCACTCATCATTCAGGAGTGTGTTGTTTAATCTTCATGAGTTCATGTAGTTACTAGGGCTTCTTCCAGTGCTTAAGATTTGCTGCACTGTGGTGTTACAGAGTGCATGGAATTATTTCAAATTTTTTGGATTTGTTGAGGTTTGTTTTGTGCTCCAGTATGTGGTCAATTTTAGAGAAAGTTCCACAGGGTGCTGAATAGAAAGCATATTCTTTGGTGCTTGGGTGAAATATTTGGAAGATGTCTGTTAGGTCCATTTGATGTATGATATTGTTTAATTCAGATGTCTCTCTGGTTATTCTTTGTCTAGGTGTAGCCCCCTATTATTACTGATTTGGGGTTAATCTGTGTCTTAAAGCCCTGTAGTGTTGCTTTTTTATGAATTTGGGTGCACCAGAGTTTGGGGCATATATGTTCATGACTGTAATATCTTCTTGGTTAATTGTTCCTTTGATAAGAATGAAGTGACTGTCTTTATCTCTTCTGATTAGTTTTAAGTCTACTTTGTCAGATATTAGAATTGCAATCTCTGCTTTTTCTTAGTGCCATTTGCTTAAAAGATTCTTTTCCATCCTTTCACCTTTAGGCACTGCCTGTCCTTGAAGGTGAGATGGGTTTCTTGCAGACAACAAAAAGATAGGTTTTGTTTCTTAATTCATTTAGCTAGCCTGTATCTTTTGACTGGGGAGTTCAGCCCATTGATATTTAAGGTTATTATTGAAAGATGTTTATTGGTTGCCATCATTTTGATTACTATTTGCACTCTTTGTCTAATTTTGTGTTTCCACAATTATACCTTCATTTATTTTCTTGATATTGCCCCTGGGATATAGCTGTTCTTTTCTCAGTTCTTTGTATTGCTTCAAGTATTCTTTGAAGGGTTGGTTTTGTGGACATATATTTTTTCAGATTATTATATTGTGGAAGACTTTTCTTTCCCCTTCAACTACAATAGACATTTTTGCTGGACAAAGTATTCTGGATTGGTGTCTATGGTCATTTAGAACTGGAAATACCTTGGTCCAGGCTCTTTTGGCTTTCATAGTTTACATTGATAAGTCACCTGTAATTCTGATGGGCTATCCTTTCTTTGTATGTGAGTTGTTGTTTTTCTTTTGTAAATTTCAGTGTTCTCTCTTTGTTCTGTACATTTAGTGTTTTTACTATGATATGTCGTGGGGAGTTTCTTTTCTGTTCCTGTCTATTTGGGTTCTATGTGCTTCTTGTATTTGTATGGTGATGTCTTTCCTTAATTTTGGGAAAGTCTCTTCTACAATCTTGTTTAAGACCTGGTAAATACTGTTAACCTGAAATTCTTCTTCTTCTATGCCTATGATACATAGATTTGGTCTTCTCCTGGTGTCCCACATTTCCTGCATATTCTTCCTATGCCTTTAAAATTTTTTTCATAATCTTTGCTTGAGCAGTCCAATTCTTCAACTTTATCCTCCAGTGTCGATATTCTGTTTTCCATTTAATTCATTCTAGTGGTGAGACTTTCTCCTGTTGTTTCAAATTGGCTTATTCAGTTTTGCACTTCCTTCTTCATTTCAGCCTGAGTTTCCTTTAATATTTCTATCTCTTTTGTGAATTCAGTCAGAAGTTTATCCCTATCTTCTTTTAGTTCTTTGATTTGTTTGTGTGGTCTTTAAATTCATTGAATTCCTTAATCATGTTTATGATTGTTCTTTTAAATTCTGTGTCCTGCATTATCTCTAGGGAGTTCTCTTTGTAGAACTTTTCTACTGGACTGGTGGAGTTTGGTGGGAACATGTTGTTTTGGTTTTCTATATTTTAGTTTTTCCATTGTGATTTTGGCATGTGGTCTTCTTTTGTTATTTGTGATTCTGCTATGAAACTCAAGCCTTCTTTTGTTGAATTGAAGTTTGCTTCTGTTTGTATTATTGGCATGCCTTGGTTGTTTTCTTATTGGCTATGTAAAGCTGGTTGGTCTAGGTTACAGGTTCTCTCAGATTTTATTTTGGAGGGAACTGATGGTTTTAGATCAGCTACTCAGGAGCCCACAGAGGCCCCAGTCAGGTACACTCAGACTTTCTTCTAACGTTTGGACCCATACTAGCAGGTACTCATAGCACAATTTGGGAATTTCACTAGGGGGAGGTCCAATTTTGGCACTCTCATGCAGTTTGCTAAGGTCTCAGCCCCTACTGTAGGGCAGAGAGGTCTAGCCCTGGTAAAGTGGAAAAGTACCATGTGGTCACTGTTAGGGGGTTGGGCATAGTGCAAGTTGGGGAGGCTCACCACCTCGCAGAGACCCACCCAGATCCAGGCACTCTCAGGCTATCTGCTAAGGCCTCAGACTCTACTGTAGGGCAGAGAGGTCTAGCCCTAGCAAAGTGGGAGGGGCCTCATGTGGTCACTATTAGGGGGTCAGACGTGCAATTTCGGGAGGCTCACCACTATGTGGAGGCCAGATCCAGGCAATCTCAGGCAGTCTGCCTAGGTCTCAACCCCCAGTCTACTGCAAAGCAGGGATGTATACCCTTGGGGAAGTGGGAGGGGCTGTACATAATCCCAATTAGGGGATTGGGTTCTTCTTGATTTGGAGAAGCTCACCACCTTGTGGAGCCCAGATCCAGTCACTCCCCGGCAGTCTGTTGAGTTCTCAGCCCCTACCCCAAGTGAAGGCCAGATCAGGTACTCTCAGGCCATCTGCTAAGGTTTTAGCCCCACCCTACTGTAGGGTAGAGAAGCCCACCCCTGGGGACATGGGAGGGGCTTCACATACTCCCAATTAGGGGGTTGGGTATGGTGCGATTTGGGGAAACTCATCACTACTCAGAAGCCAGATCCAGGCACTCTCATGTGGTTTGCTGAGGTCTCAGCCCCTACCCTATTGTACAGCAGAGAGATCTACCCTGGGGATGTGGGAGGGGCCTCACGTAATCCCAGTTAGGGTGTGGGGTACAGCACAATTTGGGGAAGCTCACCACCATGCAGAGGCCAGATCCAGGAACTCTCAGGTGGTCTGCCAAGGTCTCAGCCCCTACACCAAGCAGAGGCCAGATCCATGTACTCTCAGGCTGAGGTCTCAGACCATTCCCTACTATAGAGCAGAGAGGTCTACCCCTGGGGATGTGGGAGGGGGCTCACGTAATCCCAGTTAGGGGGTTGTGTACAGTGAGATTTGGGAAAGATCACCACCTCATGGAGGCCAGATTCATTCACTCTCAGGCAGTCTACTGAGGTCTCAGCCCTTATGCTAGGCAGAGGCCAGATCAGGTGCTCTCAGGTTGTCTGCTGAGTTCTCAGACCCTACCCTACTCTTAACTATGTCTTTAAGAGGCCATTCCACTGTTCTATCAAGCCAGTAGTTTCAGGATGACAGAGAACATGGTAAGACCAATGAATCCCATGACCACGGGCCCACTGTCACACTTCTTTGACTATAAAGTGAGTTCTCTGGTTAGAAGCAATGCTTTGTAGAATGCCATGAGAGTGATTAGGGCATAAGTCTCTGGGTGGTAGTTTTGATAGAAGCATTATATATAGGAAAGGTAAATCTGTAACCATAATGTGTCTATTCCTATAAGGGCAAGGCACTGTCCCCTCCATGATGGAAGTGGCCACCAGGTTGCCAGTCACCCCAGAGAAGAGTAACCTATTGGGGACTCAATGCTGGTGTTTGCTGTTGGCAGATATGGTACTCACCAGCTGTAGCCATGTCAGCTTTGGTGAGTGGGTCGCTACTGTCGAGCGCATGCATAACCTCCATCTCTGCCACCATGGCCACTTTGTTCATGGGCCCATTGGGCAATGACAGAGATAGCTGGAGAAAGAGACCAACTGTCCACAGAATGTGCCAGCTGATTTACTTGATTATTGAACTCATTCTTTCTTGAAATCACCTTTTGATGAGCATTTACATAAGACACAAGTGTCTTCACATCTTTTGCCCATTTGTAGAGATGTATCCACATACCTCTTCCCCAAATATCTTTTTCATCAGTTTTCCAGTCATGCTCCTTCCAAGTCCCTGACCATCCAGCCAAACCATTGGCTACAGCCTATGAATCAGTATATAATCACACTTCTAGCCATTTATCCTTCCAAGCAAAATGCATGACCATGTGCACTGCCCAAAGTTCTGCCCATTGTGAAGACTTCCTTGACCAGTGTCCTTCAAGGTTGTTCCAGAAATTGGCTGTAATGCTGCAGCTGTCCTCTTCTGGGTGGTACCTGTATAGTGTGCAAAACCATCTATGAACCAAGACCTAATCTTCTCTTCCTTAAGTCAACTGATCATAGGGCACCCCCCATGAAGCCATAGGTGCATGCTTGATAGGAGAGATATGGGCTGCCATTAGAAGACAACACCCATATTTAAGGTGGGTCGTCTTCAGCTTCAAATAATCCAATCAAGGAAGTCTCTCTCACTTCAGTTAATTCCCGATCCAGTCAAATTGACAACCAAGATTATCCATCACACTTTCTTCTTGAGCCTCATCTTCCCCTTACCTTATAGGTCCTTTCCATTTTCCTGGCTCCTGCAGTTACTTCAGGACATATACTCACATCTAAGGATTTGGAGCTAGGATCCACAAAGGAAAGAGCATGCAACACTTGTCTTTCTGAGTCTTACTTCACTTAGTATAACAGTTTCTAGTTGCCATCCATTTACCTGCAAATTTCATGATTTCATTTTTCTTTACCACAGAGAACTCCTTTGGATAAATGTACCACATTTTCATTATCCATTCATCAGCTGAGGGACATTTAAGTTGTTTCCATTTCCTAGATTTGTGAAAAATGTGAAAACGGCAGGAACAAACATGGCTGAACAAGTATGTCTGTAGTGTAGGATATTGAAACCTTTGGGTATGGGCCAAGGAGTAGTATACTTTAATCATATGATAGATTTACTTTTACTTTTTTTTTTAATGAATTCTCTACACTGATATCTATAGTGGTTACTCCAGTTTGCAATCCCACTAGCAGTGAATGAGGGTTCCCTTTTCCCCACATCCTTGCCAGCATTTGTTGTCATTTCTTCTCTTGATCTTAGCCATTCTGACTGAGGTATGATGAAATCTTAAAATAGCTTTAATTTGAATTTCCCTAATTACAAAGGATAATGAACACTTTTAAAGTTATTTCTTAGCCATTGTTACTTCTTCCTTTGAGCTCGCTCTATTCAGATCCATAGCCCATCTTTTAATTGGGTCATTTGTTTCCTTGATTCTTTTTTTAAAGTTCTTTGTATATTCTGGAAATTAATCCTCTGTCAGATGTATAGCTAGTTCAGATGTTCTCCCACTCTGTGCATTTCTTCTTCACTTGAATGTTTTCTTTACTATACAGAAGCTTTCTTGTTTAATGAGATCCCATTTATCAATTGTTGACCTTAATTCCTGAGCGACTGAAGTCCAATTTACAAAGCCCTTTCCTGTACCTATATCTTGTAGGATATTGCCTATGTTTTCATCTAATACTTTCAGCATTTAAGGTTTCACATTGAGGTCTTTGGTTCATTTGGAATTGACTTTTGTGCAAAGTGACAGATATGGGTCTAATTTCATTCTTCTATGACTCTAGCTCTGTAATATAGTTTAAAATCAGGTATGGCAATCCCTCCAGGATTTCTCTTTGTGTTCAGGGTTGCTTTGACTATCAGGGTCTTTTATATTTCTATATGAGTTTTAGATTTTTTTCTATTTTTGTGAAGAATGCTATGGGGACTTTGTGATTACATTCATTCTGTAAGTAGCTTTTGGAAGGATGGTTATTTTCACAATAATAATTCTACCAACCCATGAGCACAGGAGGTCTTCCAATCTCCTTGAATCTTCTTCAGTCTCTTTCTTCAAAGATATAAAGTTTTCATTGTGGAGATCTTTAATGTCTTTGATTAGGTTTATTACTAGATTTTTTGAGGCTATTGTGAATGAACTTGTTTCCATAATCTCTTTCTCTGACTGCTTCTTATTGGTATATAGAAAGGCTTGTGACTTTTGTGAATTGATTTTGTATCCTGACACTTTGTTAAAAATGTTGATCATTTCTAGAAGTTTTATGGTGTAATTTGGGGGAATCTCATATATAATATCTTATCATCTACAAATTTTCTTCCCTTATCTTAATACTCTAGCTAGAGTTCTAAACACTCTATTGAAAAGGAGTGGGGATGGTGGACAGCCTTGTCTGTTTCCTGATTTTAATGAGAATACTTTGAGTTTTTCTCCATTTAGAATGATGCTGGCTGTAGGTTTATTGTAAACTGCCTTAATTATATTGAGGTATGCCCCTAAGGGATTAGCTTTATCAGGCTAATGAAGTTGGAAGTCCTGCTTGCTGTGGGTGGAACCATTCCCTGAGCTGTGATCCTGGGTTGTATCAGAAGAAGAAAGTGAGCTGAGTACAAGCATTCCTGATTATGGATGTGATATGAGCCGTTGAATAAAGCCCTTGCCATGGTGTACTGTACCTTAAACTATGAGTTAAAACAGAACCTTTTTCCTTATGCCACTTAAATTTTTTTTGTGTTATTTTTATTTATGTGTATGAGTGTTTTGCCTGCATGTATGTAAGTGCACATGCTCCAGCCACACCGCCCCCCACCTCCAAGTCACTTCTGTCAGTCTTTTAACACAATAACAAGAAAGTAAACTAAGGAGGTATTTTTTTAGTTTGATTTTGGTTGCTGTATTTAAACACTGACCAAAAGTAACTTCAGTTGAGTTTATTTGACTTACAGATTATAGTCTGTCATGAAGGGAAGCTAGGACAGGAGCTCAAGGCAGAAATGTGAAGTCAGGAACTAAAGCAGAAACCATTTTTTAGTTTGTTTTTGGTTGCTGTATTTAAACACTGACCAAAAGCAACTTTAGTGAGTTTATTTGACTTACAGATTATAGTCTGTCATGAAGGGAAGCCAGGACAGGAGCTCAAGGCAGAAATGTGAAGTCAGGAACTAAAGCAGAAACCAGGGAGGAACACTGTGTACCATATTGGATTGCTCCCAAGCTCAGCTCAGCTACTTTTCTTATGCAGCCCAGCCCCACCCATCCAGGGATGGCACTGTCCACAGAAGACTGGGCCCTCCTGCATCAATTAGAAATTGAGAAAATGCCCCACAGACATGTCCACAGGCCAATCTAATGGGGGAAATGCCTCAATTGAAGTTCACTTTTTTTGAGGCGTGTCAAGTTGTCAATCAAGATTAGTCATCACAGCAGTTAAAGATAGTTATTTTTTCCATACTGATATTCAAGTAATATAACCTCAGTTCTTGATAATATCATCCTCTGCTTACAGCTCTGTGGTAACATTTGAATGCATGTTTTCTGGGCCTTCTATTTTGTGGCGTTTGAGTCTTTTCCTACTGTTTCCTAATTATCATGGCTTATGGCAAAGTTTGGAAGCCAGTATAACATCCTGTTCCAGTTTATTCATTTTCCAGAGTACTTTTTCATGTCCATATAAATGTTTAATAAATTTGCTAATTTCTCCCCCTTCCTCAAAAAGAGAAATCCCATTATGATTTTGGTTGGGGTTGCACTGAATCTATGGACCACTTAGGAGAATTGACACTTTTTTTTTTTTTGATGTATCTCTTTTTTATATATTTTCTTTTCTTTTAGTTTTTGATTGATATTCTGTTCTTGAAGTGATTTATAATATCTTTTTAGACATTTTATTTTTTCTTTGTTGCTGATATTTGACAATGCAAGTGTTTTGAATATGATGCCCTTGTATCTACAAATCTTGCTAAGCTCACTGATTCCATTTGTAGATTATTTTGTGTTTCTACATAAATAGCCATCGTGTACTAGTTGAAAATACCCATTTTAGAATCATATTTTCCTGGGTTTGAATTCTAGTTTCATCATTTATTAAATCTGTGACTTGGAGGAAGTTCCTTGCTTTTTCTGAAGTTCAGACCTCTTCCCTTCATAGTTAATTGTGAGCACGCTTTACCCCCACCCTTTTCACTGCCATTTCCTTGACTTAGTCTTCTATGAGTTTTTTCTCTTCAGTTGGGAAACAGCTTTTTCAATGACCGCTTCTTCTAGCCTTGTTGATTTCTACTTTATTATTACAATGAAGCCAGGATTTGTCTTCATAGATGTTCTAGGTGGTACTGGCATCAAGGATCTTGACCATTGGTTGCATCTGTTTCTGTAACTGGTCAGGACTAGGTCAGAGTATCTGTTGAAGTGAACATAGGTCACTCCCCAGGAAGTCTTTGATTTCCTTGACTAGGTGAGAAATCAGTCCTGTGTGTCCTCATGATACCTTGTGTGTCCTTTCGCCATATCACCCCCACACATGGTCCAGTACAGCTCCAGGCAGTGACATCCTGAAGGTGAGGATTCTGTAGTAGTCACCGTTCTACGCCTGTACCTGATATGTAGAAAACACTTAGTAGATATTTATATGGCTTTAGCTACATGAGGGAAAAGACAGACAAGTCCCGTGCTCCTAGGGTATTTAAATTCTATGCAGGCAAACAGGGTATACATTAAAAACAAATACATTGGGCACTAGAGAGATGGTTCAGCAGTTAAGAAAACTTGCTGTTCTTCCACAGAACCTGAATTTCTCCCCAGCATTCACATAAGGCAGCTCCCAACTGCCTATAATTCTAGTTTCAGGGGATCCAATGCCCTTTTATGGCCTCTATAAGCACCACACATGAGGCATACACACACATACACATAAATACTATTCTAAAAAGATAAAATAAAATCAAAACCCAAAACCAAATGTATTGGGTGGCAAGAGAGCTGATTCAGCAGTTAAGTGAGATTGCTGCTCTTCTAGAGGACCTGAATTTGGTTCTTAGCACCCACATCAGGCAGCTCACTACTGCCTGTAACTCCAGCTCCATGGGTACCCATGCTCATGTGGTACACATTCACACATGCACATAAATAAAAATAAAATCTTTAAAAATTCATTGAAACAATTTCAGACAGTGATATGCACCATAATGAAAATAAGATGAGGTGATGATGGGACAGAGCTCCAAGTTACCAAAACCCAGCTAAGTTAAAACCTAAAGGGTTTGATGAGTTAGAAGAGGAAGAGACTTCAGAATAGTTTGCAGAAACATCCATGGGAGTTTGGAGCTTGGATTTTACTCTAAGGACTCTGGGGAGCCCCTGGGGAAGGATGTTTAATACGAGGAATGACACGCACTGTGTCTATTTTTGAAAGCTTACTTTGGTTGTTGTGTGTATAAAATAAATTCCATGGGGGCAAGAGTGGAAAAGGGAAGCTACTTTGGAGGCTCTGTGATATCTGGGAGGACATTGAGGCAGTAGTGGGATCACCTGTTTGTCCAAGTGCTCCATGTGCCAGCTACTCAGGTCTAAGTCTCTGTTCCATTGTAATAGATGCAGGGCTCTGAGCAAGTTAGTGGACCTTCCTATGACACAAATTACAGCCTGTAAGAGAGGATAATATTAGCACTAACCTGTTGGTTTGCTGGGAAGACTCAAAGAGTTAGGTAAAGAAAGCCACCTGTGGTGTATTGTGACCACTATTGTTATATTAATAGTGGTAATTGCAGTCGTCATTATTAGTAGAACACAATGGATTTAGGATACTTTTGCAGGCTGTTTTATACAACTTACTGATAAATGGGATCTTGAGGCAGATGGAAAGGAGAAATACTAGTTTTTTTTTTTTTTCAACAGAATAATTAGTGATATTTAATTAGATGGAGAAGCACAGGAGGAACAGGTTTTGGCATGTGATTGGGGTAACAAGTATCAAGAGCTCAGCTTAGATGTCTGGAAGGGCAATGGGTGAATGGGTGAGCCTGAGGTCCAGGAAATATCCTAGGGCTAGAGGGCTAGACACATACATCTGGAGAAGTGAATAGATAGGGAAGTAAAGGGTGCCCAGGATAGCGTGTGGATCCCTCACTCTAAAGAAACCAGTATGGAGCTCGAGATGACTAGCCTGTGAGGTGAATCCTAGAAGACGGTCCAGCGAGTTCCATTGGTGCACATTTTCCACGATGAGCACTAAGGACAAAGTAGACAGTTGAGCTCCGCAACACGGATGGTGTTTGTAGAATGAATGAATCAAATTTTACTTTATGGATTGGTTCTTAAAAATCAACTCAATTAGAAAGGTCTGCTTGTGAGCACTCCTTGACACTCACCAAGAATTATACAAGGGGATTGGGGGGCGTCCCTGAAGATAGCAGAACAAACAGCCTTCTCAGAGCTGCTGCAAGTCAAAAAAAACCCCACCTGTTTTATTACTCAGGAATGGAGGTCTGCTTGTGAGCACTCCTTGACACTCACCAAGAATTATACAAGGGGATTGGCGGGGGTCCCTGAAGATAGCAGAAGAAACAGCCTTCTCAGAGCTGCTGCAAGCCAAAAAAACCCCCACCTGTTTTATTACTCAGGAATGGAGAGAAGCTTCCTGCCTCCTTTTCACAATAAAGCTTTGGAAATCACCACTAGGGTGACCAAACTGCGATGGAAAAAAATCTGTCTAAAAATGGACTAAAAAGTTTCCAGTAACACAGCTCTTCTGGGTCTGGTAGCAAAGGAACATTTACCTTACCTGTGACCTCCCCAAGCAAAGCATTATGTGTTTGGATTTTCTTTTCTGTGAAAGGAATCTAAGTCAGTCCACAAAGTGATACATTTCATTATAACTTTTTATTTATTTTTACTTATTTATTTATTTATTTATTTATTTATCTTTTATTTTTTTATCTTTTTGAAGCAGCTGTCCTGGAACTCTCTCAGTACACCTGTGTCATGCAGTGCTGTGGAGGTCAGAAGAGGGCTTCAGATTCCCCTGGAACTAGAGTTAAGGACGGTTCGTAGCCGCCATGTGGGTGCTGGGAATTGAACTTGGGTCCTCCGCAAGAGCAGTCACTGCTCTTAACCTCTGAGCCATCCCTCCAGCTCCTCGTTATGACTTTTTATATATGAAAATATGCTTTGTTCATTCCCTTCTTTCCTCTTGCTGGTTACCTTCCTCCCTGGAAATGGTCCCCCCTTCTATCTTCACATCGCCATGGTGCATTCCTTTCCCTTTCTCCCTCTCCACCTTCCTTCAAAATCTCTTCTTTCTCTCTTACAGTCTTCCTTATACCTACACATATGCATGTACACACATAAACACCCATACACATATTTTTTTATCTCTGTGTGTATGAATGTATTTGTGTGTGTGCGAGTGTATTTGTGTGTGTGTGTGTGTGTGTGTGTGTGTGTGTGTGTTTGTGTGAATGAGTGGTGCGGGCCTTTGAGTGCCCCTGAGTGTGTGTATGTGGAGATCAGAGGGCAATCTTGGGTGTTGGTTCTCATCTTCTACCTCCAGACAGGTTCTTTTGTTACTTACTACTGCGTACTCCAGGCTAGCTGGCCCCTGAGCTTCAGAGGATGCTCCTGTTTCTGCCTCCCATCTTGCTGTTGGAGTACCAGGATTATGAGTGGTTCAGGCCTTTGAGTGCCCCTGAGTGTGTGTATGTGGAGATCAGAGGGCAATCTTGGGTGTTGGTTCTCATCTTCTACCTCCAGACAGGTTCTTTTGTTACTTACTACTGCGTACTCCAGGCTAGCTGGCCCCTGAGCTTCAGAGGATGCTCCTGTTTCTGCCTCCCATCTTGCTGTTGGAGTACCAGGATTACAGAGGTGCATCATGGCATCCAGCTTTATGTGAGTTCTGGGGATCAGAACTCAGATCTTCATGATAATGTGGTTAAGAACTGTATCTATTCAGCCATCCCTCCATCCCCTCTTCCACAAATTTAAATCTAGATTCTATACATGATCAAAAATATGTGATATTTGTCTTTTTGAGTTTGACTTATTTCACTTAACAGTGATTTTCACTTCCATCCATTTTCCTCAAAAATGTCATAATTTAATTTTTCTTTATGGCTCAGTAAAATTCTGCTGTCTATATGTACCACATTTTCATTATCCATTTATCTTTTGATGGACATCTAGGTTGGTTCCTAGCTATTGTGAATGGTGTAAAAATAAATATAGATGTGCAAGCATCCCTGTGTTATACTTAGATTTCTTGGCTATATAACCTGGAGTTACACAGCTGGGCCATACACGGGTATATTTTTAGAGTTTGAGGAACCTCCATCCTGATTTCTGTAGTGGCTGAAATAGTTTACATTTCTACCATCAGTGTGTAAGGAGTTCTTTCCTCACATCTTTGCCAGCATTGGTTGTTACCTATTTTCTTTTCTACTTGTTTTGTTCTGCTTTGAGACAGGGCCTCTTAATAGCCCCAGGTGGCTTGGAACTGGTTTTGTAGACCAGGTTGGCCTCACTCTCACTTACTCTGTAGCCAAGGATGACCAAGAACTTCTTGTTCTCCTGCCTCTACCTTCCGAGTGCTGAGATTATAGGTGTGTGCTACCATGCCTGGCATACCTTGATTATGTAATGCTAGGGGTCAAACCCAGGGCCTTAAGCATGCTGGGCAAGCACTCTATCAACTGGGCCACATATTTAGCTCTGAACCTGGGTAATTTTTAAAGAATATAGGGTCATTTAACTTACTGTTACAGAGACTGGAAGTTCAAGGGCATGGTGTGGCATTTGTTCAACATCTGGTGAGAGCCTCATGCTACCACGGTGGGGGGCATCACATGACCTAATCATTCCTAATACCTGTCTCAGTTACTTTTCCAGTTACTGGGATAAAAAAACCTTGACAAAAGCAATGTAAACAAGAAAGGGTTTTTGTTTGTTTGTTTGTTTGTTTGTTTCGGCTCACAGTTCTGCGGTATGGTTCATCACTACCCTGAAGTCATGGTAACAGAGCTTAAGGTAGCTGGTCACATGGCATCCACTCAAGAAGCAGAGGGAGGTGAATGTTCGTGTTCAGCCTACTTTCTCCTTTCATTCAGAGACCTCAGTTCATGCCATGGATGGCTCTTCCCTTCTCCAGGAACCTAAACAAGATAATCCTTATGGCAAGCTTCAAGCTAACCTAACCTAGATAATCTCTCACAGATCTTCCTGTGTGCTTATCTGGGGTGATTCTAGATCCTGTTAAACTGACAGTAGGCATTAACCATCATAACCACAATAGAGATTACATTTTTCCTCCTTTCTTCCTTCTCTCTTTCCCTGCCTCCTCCCTCCACACCTTCCTTTGAGACCAGTTCTCACTGTGTTGCTCTCTGAATCCCCTATGTAGTCCAGGCTGGCCTCACTCATGATCCCTTTGCCTCAACTTCCTAAACTCTGGGTTTAGGCTGTGTCATCAGGTTCTGTTAAGGGACTGAATTTCAACCTGAGCTTTGATGAGGACTTCAAACCTCAGCAGCTGCCATCTGTGAACTTTCGGCATTCCTAACTAGGTTTCCTCCTCCTCTGAGGCTTCAGAAAACCTTCCAACCATTTGGTTCAGCCCTGCACCTTTTTGAGAGGAATATAGGCAGCACAATTTAGACCCAGATACACAGTGACACAAATGACTACCGGTGAACCAATTTTCTGGAACCCATTTTATAGCCCCTGGATAAAGCAAGTCCTTTCTTTTCACTTTCCAGAGTCAGCGGAAGTGGGGCAGGGACCTTGGCACAGGGCTTTGGAAAGATGGAATTAGTTAAGGCTCAGGGAGAAGGGAAGCACATGCTGGTGGCGTCCCATCTAGAGAGCACACACATCTGGTTAGGGGGCCAGCTCCCTAGCCCCGCACAGAGCCTTCTTTCTTCCCCAGGAAAAGTGACTCTTTCAAAGCCCCTGGGAGGCGAAGGAAATGGAAAGTCACACAGCATCCCGCGCCCTCCCTGCATTTCCACGCAGGCAGGGCAGACGGCACTCTGAGTTCCACGGGAGCGGGAAGCCCTATGAGCTGCGCCCTCGCCTGGTCCCTGAGTCCCCAGTTGGGCTGGGCCACCGCCCTCCCTCTATGCGACTGGGGTGCAGGGCGCAGAGCTGGGCTTAGCAGGGGCTTTTCTGAGAAGCCGCTGAGCTCAGACCCGCCTCGCTCCACATTCCTGTATGATGAGGGAGGGATTCCAGTGTTTACTTTGAACAATGTTTTCCTGTGTCTGAACCGACTGCGTGTTAAATTCTTCCAGATTTCTGGCCCCACATTGCAGCTCCAGCGGGACAGAAACAGGTTTACGGCCGTTGGCAGAGGCGCGAACACAGGGTCGGTCTGGGCACCTTCTGTGTCTAGAATTTCCACTCCGTGGATGGAAAGACGGGGCACTGCCTACTTGGTGGGCGCCTGCCTGGGAGGGGCTTGTGCTCTGGAGTCACACTCCCGGCTAGTGCCTTTTGCCTTTCCCACCCTAGAGGCAAGCCCTAGCATCTGAGAAGGAGAACCAGCAAGTTTCGAAGGTCGGGCTGGCAGTTTTTTTCTTGGTAGGATTAACCCAGACATTGGCTCACAGGAATTCTTTGGGTGGGATGCTAGGGAACTACCCAGCATTCCAGTTCACCGGCTTGCTGCTGTGTGAGGGAGGGTCAGGGGCACTCAAGGGTTAGGGAAGGAGCTGGCAGAGGGGACCTCAACTCTTGTTTCTACCCAGGAGGTACAGACAGGCCAAGTGACATGGGGGTGGAAAGCTGTCCTGGAAGGGGGGTTCCCGGCTGCAGCCAGAGGAGACAGCTCAACACTGTGCAGCAAGGGACTTGGTTGTAGAGACCTTTACTGTCTATGAAGGCGACTCCCAGCTAAAGGAGGCTGGGGTGGGGCAAGGGGACAGAGGGCGCGTTCTTCTGTGCAGCAAACAGTTGCTATTTTTGTCGTCTGGGGTGATGCACAATTCAGGGAAAATTTGGGGGGGCTCTTGTGAGGATTTGGGCTTTATGGAATCTTTTGTGGAACTCTAGGCTCCAGGCATATACCTGTCAGCACAGCAAAAGAACAGAAGAACCCAAACTCAAACAGGGCATGTGGCAAGTAGACCTTAAAACACACTCTGGTTTAGAAGCTGTGTTGCCAGACTCTGGACGCCTACCCCCAAGCCCCTTTCCCATCATGGGGTGTGTATATGTGCCTATGTGTGAATAAACATAAGCAGGAAAGGAAGATTGGCTCTGGGCTTCAGGGTGCAGGCAAAGCCCAGTTAGTGGTTGTGTAGTGATACTGGTACAATATATTGTCCTGGGATCAGACTTGGTATTTTGATCTTGACATTTCACAAAACCATTTTAATACCACAAAATATTTTACTTGATCTTCAGAAAAAAAAAATCACAAAATTTCAACTTTTTACGTGCATCAAGCAATGTGTGCAGCAAGTTCACTAACACCTTCCGTGCCTCCTCTTTACACCTGGCTCCATCCCTTCTCCAACCCAGATCCCTCTGGCAACGTCAATAAACCTGCCCTCATGGCCTTGTTAATATCGGCTTTATAGGAAGGGTATCTTCATTTCTGTAGCATGCAGTAGGCTTAAGTTCCTTACTTGTCACAAACCTAACCTGACAAAATCAACCTGAGTTTCTTTCCACTCACAGTTTGAGGGTACTGTGTCCATCATGGCCGGAAGGTGTGGTCAGGGGAAGATAAGGCAGGTGGTGCCACTGTGTCCCCATTCGGAAAGCAGAGAAAGATGAATGTTGGTCTCAGCTTGCTTTCGTCTTTTCCCCTTTCCCCCCTTTGTCATACAGTGGGGACCTCGCCTATGTGTTCTGGTTTGTTTCTCCATTGCTGTGACAAAACACTGACCAATACCAACTCGGAGAGGAAAGGGTTTATTCAGCTTACATCTCCCAGGCTGCAGTTCATCAGGGAGCCCAAGGTAGGAACTCAGGGCAGGAACCTGGAGGCAGGAGCTGGAGTACAGACCATGGAGGAATGCTGATTACTGGCTTGCTCCCCTGGCTCCTGCTCAGGCTGCTTTCTTATGCAACACAGGCCCACCTGCCCAGGGGTGGCACCACCCACAGTGGGCTGGGCTGGGCCCTCTCACATCACTCAATAATTAAGAAGATGCCCTACAGACATAGCCACAGGCCAGTCCAATAGAGGAAATTCCCCAGTTGAGGTTCCCTCAACCCAGGTGTGTCAAGTTGACAATAAAGCTATCCAGCACAGGAGAAGGTATCATATTCAGAGTGGGTCTTCACTCTGTTAAATCTCCCTGGAAATAGCCTCATAGTTGTGTACAGAGTTGTGGCTCCTAGGTGATTCTAAAGCCAGCTTAGGTGACAATGAAAATGGAATATATACTTACAGAAGTTCACTTCTGTTAGTGGAAAACTGTATTGTCTCTAAGAGATGGGAATGGAATGAGGGATCACCCAGTGAAATTTCTCCCAATGCTGCCAGAGTAGGAAACCCTTCTCTGTCTCAGTCTCACAGGCAGGGTTTTTCCTTGGACCATCTGGTAAAGGTCTTGTATTGCTTATCTCTTGCTGTGTAACAAATTACCCCAAATTTAGTAGCTTTAAACAAATACTTTAATCCCATAGTTTCTCGGAATCTCAGGCCTGCCTGCCTATCTCTGTCTCCTGATCGCTCTATCAAGCAACAATTATAGTTTTGGTTGGGGTTACGGTCTCATCTGAAAGCCAGACAGGAGAATTCACTTCCAGTTCACCATCTGGTTATTGGCAACTTAAATTCCTTAGAGGAGATTGAACTAGGGGCCTCAGTTCCTTGCTGGCTGTTGGCTGAAACCTCCCTGAATAACTTGCTATGTGGGGCAACTTAACATGGCAGCTTCCATCTCTCAGAATAAACATCTTGTGCAAGAGAACACTTAAGATGGAAGCCATGGCTGGGGACATGGTTCAGCAGTTAAAGTGCTTGCTGTACAACTGTGAGGATCAGAGTTCAGATTCCTAGAATCCAAGTAAATGTCAGGTGGGCAGGGTGGCCCACATATGATCCCAGCATTGGAAGGTGGATATGGATCCCCCAGCAAGCTTCTGTGAGACTAGGCATATCAGTGAGCTCTGGATTTGATTGACAGACCCTTTCTCAATAAGGAACCTGAAAGAAAAATAGAGGACGATATACAAACATGTTCCTACACACATGCAAACATATCCATGCCACTTATATACACATGCATTAAAAATGGGAAGGGGGGGTAAATGATAGAAACCAAAGATATTATAACCTAATCTCAGGTGTGGACCCTCTCACTCTCACTTTGTCTATATTATGTTAGAAGTAAAAGTCTCCAGATAGTACTTACTTAATAAGAATGGATTTTATAAAGATTTGAGGTGTATCACTGGATACCATCTTGCAATTTGCCTAGCACAGATCTATGGCTGCAGTGGCTGATGAGTCTTTATTCAGCCTGTGTGCCCTGCTGTCTAGCAGTTCTGATAAGCCATAGGCTGTGTGAGGTGAGGGGAAGAGCTCTGTTCTATCACTCCTCTTGAGAGGTAGATTCCTTTACTGGTGTAGCATTCCAAAGGGGTAAATATTTCTGAGATTCTAATCCAGTTATACTTAACTTCCACCCCATCCTGTTTCCATCCCAGAGGAACAAGGTGAGTCCAGGACTCCATCAACACTGGCCTCCCCTGCCTGTGGTCTTTGTTGCTCTCTGAATAACATGACACTGTGTGTTTTGGAGTTCAGCTTGTCCTTACCCTGGAGAGCAATAGATAGATAGATAGATAGATAGATAGATAGATAGATAGATAGATAATAGATAGATAGTAGATAGCCATCATTATAAATCAAAGAATATAGTTTATGCCAATAGCTCAAGGTGTTTGGTCTTTAAGAAAGTCAGCAGTTAGAATGCTCTTTGTAAATTATATCACATCCTATGAGTCAAGATGCTGCCTGTCTCCAAGATGAGGAAACTGAGGTTCAGAAATATTCAGGAAGTTGTTCAAGAGCACATATAAAGAGGTATTCTAGTTTCATTCTATAGCTGTGATTAAACACCATGACCAAACGAAACTTGGAGAGGAAATGTTTTATTTGTTTTACAATTCTAGGTCAAAGTCCGTCACTGAGGGAAGACAGTAGAGATATTCAAGGTAGGAACTTGCAGGCTAGAACCATGGAGGAATGCTGCTTACTGGCTTCACACACGCTCACTTAGTTAGCTCTTTTTTATATAGCTCAGGGAGGATATGGCCCACAGTGGGCTGGGCCCTCCCATATCAGTCAACAATCAAGACCATTTCCCACAGGCATGCCAACAGCACAATTTGATCTGGGAAATACCTCAGCTGAGACTACCTCAGATGACTCTAGACTGTGTCAAGGTGACAGCTGAAGCTAACTAGGACAAGAAGTAAAGCTGAATATTAAAACTAATTTCCCTTATTTCCAAGTTTTTGCTTCACCCTGTGACCCTGCTAACATTGCTCGCATACCTAAGTTGCAGATTATTTCCGGGAGGAATCTAATGAGACTTCTTGACCCAGTTTTGCTCATTAAATCATTGTAGACTATGGCTTCAGAGACGCTTGAAGAGAAACAGATCTCAGACGGGATGAGTGACGTCAAAGGTGTGAGTGGGGTGGGAGACCGCAATAGACACAACTGGTACTTACTCACGTGAATGTGTATTGTATTCATGAATGCACATGTATGTGGCTCATACACATTCATGCCAAGGACTATGTAAATGTCCTGCTGTGTGTGTCTAAGTGCCTACATAAACCTCTGTGGCTTCACATGGGCACAGATGCCTCAGAGTTTCCTGGGCTCTGCGATAAGCTCCAGTATTCTTTAGGTAAGCAGAAGGTATAACTAATACTCTTGCCACTTCAAAAATGAAGTGGATGGTTGAGATGAATAATGTGTGGATGACAGCTGTAGTGAAAAGTCCGTAAGCACATCTGACCTATTGTTCTAAAGATCTTCCTTGATTTCCCACTCAGTAGCTCATTTTTGATGGGAGGAACTTTGCCACTAATTTGTCAAGCCTGATCATTGGATCACATTGTGTTATCATTGTGGTAGGTGCCCCAGCCTGAATATTAACTATGATGACAATAGCCTAACTAAGAGGCTTTTAGCACATGGCTATACCCTGTGTTCAGGACCTCATGTGACTATCTCATTAAATCTATGAGAATCCAAGGATGAGTCCCTCTTACTGCCTCTGTCTTAAAGGTAAGTATCCTGAGGCTTATGACTTTTAAGTACCTTGTTCCTGATCAAACAGTCATGTTCCTGGGCTTTCTAGAACTCATGCTGTTAATTTTACACTATGCTTTATTCAAAATGAATTGCTTAATATGCAGTATTATTACAATGGGAACAGTGGTGAATTCTTGTCAGCTGCCCTTTGGAGCAGCAAGGAGAGGCCTGGCTATCAAAGGTCTAGCCTTTGCCAGGAAGAGGACACCCACATGACACTCTGGAAGGGCCTGTTCCTGGATTCTAAAAGTATTTGATACATCCTTCCACCATGCCAAGGAGACACATTAAAATCTTTGTTGTTTAGTTGGATCTCTGACTCAATAGAAATTCATTTTGTCAGAACTTCAAGATTTCCTGGCATGTTACCCACACATATTTTCTATGTGGCCAGCAGTTATATTGTGTTGTATACTGTCCTAGTTTGTTTCTTCATTGCTGTGAAAAAATACTCCGACCAATACCAACTTGGGGAGGACAGGGTTTATTTGCCTTACATCTCCCAGGTCGCACGCAGTTCATCAGGGAGCCCAAGGTAGGAGCTCAGGGCAGGAACCTGGAGGCAGGAGCTGGAGCACAGGCCATGGAGGAACGCTGCTTACAGGCTTGCTCCCTTGGCCCCTGCTCAGCCTGCTTTCTTATGCAACACAGGCCCACCTGCCCAGGGGTGGCACCACCCACAGTGGGCTGGGCCCTCCCACATCACTCATCAAGAAGATGCCCTTCAGACATGGCCACAGGCCAGTCCAATAGAGGCAATTCCCCGATTGAGGCTCCCTCAACCCAGGTGTGTCAAGTTGACACTAAAGCTATCCAGCACATATACTGTTTGTATTTATTCAGGCCTAGAAAGATCCCTTATGGAAGTAATAATTTTAGCTTTCTCCTCATTTTGAAATGACCTCTTTCCTGGTCTCTAGGGAATAGAATACTGCTCTTTTCACTTTGAATTGGAGGCCCCAGTTTCCTGCACCTTCTACTGTCCATTCTCCCCAGAATTATCTACTTTATTACACTCTACCTTTGCCACTTTATGTTCCTTATTCTAAACTTCCCAGGCACCTAGTGAAATGAGCTGTGCCAAGGATTTCCAAGAGCTTAGCAAGGCGAGGAAGGAAGATTAGAAGGAGGTAAGCAAGCCTGGACTCAGGCTTTGATCACAGCTCATCCTAGTGATAGATAGCCTGTGGGCTAGGAGCCCATTGGATTTCGAAGACATTATGTTCAAACCTTAATAAGGAGAGAGAGAGAGAGAGAGAGAGAGAGAGAGAGAGAGAGAGAGAGAGAGGAAGAAGGAGGAGGAGGAAGAGGAAGAGGAAGAGGAAGAGGAGGAGAAGGAGAGAGAAGAGATACCAACCAACACATAGTGCGATAGGTAACCTGAAGAGATGGAGTACATACATATAAAATACTTGGGAGTAAAGGGCTGAGCTGGCTGCCTTCAAAAAGAATCACTAGGATGATTCTTTGTATCTACAAAGAGATATGAAAGCAGAGAGTGTAGGTTTCATGAATTTATAAACATCGAGAGGGAATAAAGCGCAGGCACATGGGAAAAGGCCACTAACAACATACAAAGTTACCCAAGTGATGCATTTAGTAGTGCTGAGAATCAGCCAATGTTCACAGGTGTGGAGGGCACAGACCTCTCATTGGACCAGACAGGAATGGAAGTGGAGGCTTGGAAGAAGAGCAAAGTAGGGCTCCAGATAAAATTTGGTGCGCATGAACCATTTCATATTAGATAGGGTTTCATTTTACCTTTCAATGAAACCCAGATCCTGGTGTTTGAATTTCTGCTCTTTATTGTAATGTGCCAGGCCCTTCACTTGAGGCACCTCATTCAGTTTTCACAATAATCCTATAAGGAAGTAGGTGTACCATTCATGTTTCCCAGATGTGGAGAGTGTAAGGCTCAGGGGGAAGGGGAGTGTGTAAGTGATTTTTTCACTGTCTTAGCTTTTTCATCACAGTGACAGAACACCTGACAAACAACTTAAGAGGAAGATTTATTTTGGCTCGTGGCTTCAGAGTGTCCCTGGTCACTTGGCTATGTGTTTCTGGGGCCCATTTTGAGACAGAACATGATGGTTATGTGAGTGTGACCTCTTTCCTGATCTCTTCAGGAAAGCTGCTTCATGGCAGACAGGAAGCAGAGAAAAGGGAGAAATAATGGGTGAGATAGGGTCCCAAGGAATGTCCCCGTGACCTCTGTCCCCTGACAAGGCTCTATTTCCTACTTTCCACCAATAATGCCACTGTACTATGAACTCATTGAAAATTTATCCATGGATTAGGTCAGAACTCTCCTGAACTAATCATCTTTTAAAACGCCATCCCAGGGCCTGGAGATATAGTTTAGTGGTTAAGACCACTGGCTGCTCTTGCAGAGGACCCTGGTACAGTTCCCAGCATCCACACAGAGGTTCATAACCACCTGTTCCTCCAATGCCAGGGGTTCCAACACCTTATTCTGGCCTCTGTAGGCATCAGGTATGCGCATGGTGAAATTATATGCATTCAGGCAAACATGCATACACATAAACAAAATTTAAAGAAGAGAAAAGAAACACGACCCAGAGGTGTGCTTCACTAATCTCTTAGGTGCTTCTTAACCTAATCAAGTTCAGAAAGCTAACCCATTCCATCAACAAGTGAAGCTGCCTAGGGTCTGTTCTTGAATCCTTTTCTTTACTAGGTAAAGAATTAGGAGACAAGAAGTTTGCAATCACAGCACACAGCCGAGTTTTATTGATGCATAAACAACACTCCATACAGTAGAGACAGACTCCCCACATGGTAAGCGGGTCCAGAGCTAGAGAGAGCACTGTCTACCACTCTGAAGAGTCTGGGCTTTTATATTTTATAGGGTAGGAGGTGGGACAGGACTAGGCTCCCTCTTCCCCCTTTGGAGTGGACAGGGCAGGATGCATGTTGTTGGTCGGTTTTTTCATATGAAAGCAGGAATCTGATTGGGTAGAACAAGGACAAGAAATTTGAAATGTCCACAAGCTCCTCCCCCACCTGTGGGGGTGGAGGTGGGGAAAGCCCAAAGCCCACCAAAAGGGCCAACTTTGGACAAGTACCCTGAAGCAGACCATCTTGGATACAAGTGAAAGTAACTGGAACACAGCTGAGTCTAGTCCAGGCTTCCTCTCCTGCCTGGGGCCTCCCCCTCTGACTATCTGCCTAATTCAGAACTACCTCCCTCCTATTCTTCACAAGGAGCTGTGCTAAGATTTTAACCTAGGCCTTCTCATTAGCTGATTTTTGTTTTTCTTTGTTGTCATATTTTTAGGGTAATAGTCCATCTTTCTTTTCTTTATTTTGTTCTTTTCAGATTGGATTTTGCCCAGGCTAGCTTGGAACTCACTATATGACCTAAGCTAGCCTTAAATTTACAGTAATCTACCTGCCTCAGCCTCCCAAATGTCGAGATTACAAGTATACTCTGCCACACCCAGCTAGTTCTACCTTTTAAATCTGAGTGTAATAGAGGCTATAGTCAAGTCAGCCAACCCACGTTTCTCACTGTGTGAAGCATCACTGAACAGCTGTGTGAACATTGGATTCTTGGAGAGGTCAGAGAAGGTTCCTTGTTATAACTGCTTTCATGAAACTTACCTTCTAGTCTAAAAAATATAAAGGAATGAGTAAGCCATAGAAATGTCAGGCAGGGTTAGTGATGGACAGAGAATTAAAACAGAAGTGACAGTCACTGGTGGTTATGTTAGTAGTGAGGAAAGGTTTTACTGAGGAGATATTATCTAGTCTAAATCCTGACTTATAAGAAGGAACAACCCATATGAAGCTCAGGGACAAGGGAAGTGCAGGCTGGAGGGCACTAGTGTGGAATTGGGGGTAGAGCAAAGGTAGAAGCAAGAGACCAGTTTATAGGTTTAGCTAATGATGTCTTGGACTGGAAAGTTGATAAGTTAAATAATAGTTGGATATGGGGGTAGGATATTAGACTGAATGTGCTTAGTAAAAAAAAAAATACAAAAGGATCAAAGACAACATTTAGACTTTGAATTGAGCCAGTCGGTGGTGCAGATCTTTAATCCTAGCTACTCAGAAGGATCTCAAATTCAAGGTTGCCTTGGACTACAGATTGTGTTTAAGACCTGGTCAACTTAGTGAGACCGTTTCTTAAAACAAAAAGCAAAAAGTGCTAGAGTTATAGCTTCGTGATATAGTGTTTGCCTAGTGTATATGAAGCCCTAGGTTTAATCCCCAAGGATTAGAGGGGACATTTTAGAGATTATAGCCAAGAGTTTGTTAGAGCCATAAAAGATCTGAGGTCTTATTAGAGATGAAGATATAGACATGGCACTAGAGTTTAGTGAGATATAGAGTCAAGTAACGGTTGGTGCCACCTTGGGGATACATGGGAGATGTAAAGGAGGAAGGCTTCAGAATAACCAGTGGAGACTGAGGGGGAGGTTACTGAGTGGTGTGGGAGGAAATAGGGTCTCTATGGTATCCTGAAAGCTAAGTATGAAAATGTTTCAAAAATGTAGACTGGTCAGCTATAGCAATGACCACTACATTTTAGAAGGTAAGATGAGAGAGGCCTGGGTTTTAGGTGGAAAGGTATTCTTTGACAATAGGTCTGCCTCATTCAATATTGTGGAAAGGAGGCAGAATGGTTGGGAGCACATGGTGGTGAGTGTAGGAATTACAGAGAGAGCTGAGAGAGTTCTTGGATGAGAGATTCTTGGATTGTTCTCAAAGAAGAAAAGACAGTAGCTGAGAGAGACTAGGGGAAGGAGGTGAGAGGAGTTTGAAATCACTGCTTGGGAAATGGGAACCTGAAGGGAGTTGTGAAGGGGAAGTCTTGGGTTAATTAGCAGTGGGAATGCCCTTGAGATAAAGGAACAAAAACATGGAATAATAAAGTTCTGTGGCTAGACTGCATGGGTGCACACCCTGCAGTCATTTAGTAGCTGTTTGTCCTTGGACACACTGCTCCATAGACCCTACATGCTTCGTTCAGTTTCTTTATCTATGAAATGAAGATAGAGGTTTGTCAGGATTAAATTAGTTAACATAGATATTTAGAGTGTGCCTGCTTCATGGTCTAGCATAGCCATGTCACGTACTAACATTGTGTATGAGACCTGAGCACAGCCATATTTATCTCCCAAGGTCTTAAGTGGTTGAAGTGGGGGCATCCTGAAAAACCAACTTTTGATTAGCTGCTGTTGGGATTTTGTCATGCAAATGTGGGGCCACAAGACAGGGAGAGAGGGTCAGGTGATGTTTAGTTACTTTCTTGTTACTGTGACAAAATGCCTGATAAAAGAAACTTAACAGGAAAGGTTTATTTTGGCTCCTGGTTTAAGAATGGATGCCACCCAACACAGCTGGGAGGGCATGGTGGCAGGAGCAGGAGATAGCTGGTCTCATTGCATCTGCAATCAGGAAGCAGAGAGATGAATATGGGTGCTCAGTTTACTTTCTACTTTCTATTTGGTTCAGGACCCCATTCCATGGCGTGGTGAGGCCCACATTTAGGCTGGGTCTTCTCTCCCTAGTAAAACCTTTTTAGAAATACCCTCAGGCATACATAGAGGTATGTTTCTGTGTTGATTCTAAATCCAATCAAATTATCAAGTTGATAATGAAGATAAATGATAAGTTGCCAAGAATTATAAGAGACCATGGAATTTAAACAGGATAGAGCAGGAAGAGAGGCCACTGGGGGGGCGGGGCAGGGAGAGATTAAGATTGCCAGAGTATGAACTGCTTTTGAAAGGTGAGCTGGAGGATGGAGGATGATGGGACTGGGCTGGCCACACATGGTTGTTGGAGATGAGTGGGTCCAGGGATGCTGAGGATAAAGGTTTGTATCATGAAAAGACCTGCTGATACTGACAGCTAATGGTTTAAAGGAAGCCCATGAGCTAGGAGCTAAAGTTGTGATGAAGTTGCAGAGGACAGGCAGGTCTCAGAAGCTGTCAACTCTGAGGTGAATGAAAAGGTTGGTATAGTTTTCTGGCATGGACTTCAGAGAAACAAGGAAGGAAAAAGGCTTAAGAGTTAAGAAAAGAGGTCAAGGGTCTGCCTTTATGCTCAGAAACTTATGAAGTTCAGGGAAAAACAGCCTGGGCTTCTTGAAAGGTCTCTTGGGACTCTGTTGTGGGGCCACAAGACAGGGCACGTTCTTTGCTCTTGTCTGACAAAGTACTCTTGGCAGAACTTCTTGTAAATGGAGGTGGGGGAGTAGAGGATAAAATGTGTCTTAATTTTTGAATCCTGTGCTTTTTGATCCCTGATGATTTGCTTAGTACAGTGTGACACATGTTGGCTATAATGGGGTCATTTCTGCCTGCCTCTTGGAAAGATCAGGAAAGCTTTCTGTATGTGATTGAGCCATGCTGTGGGTTTTAGAGAACATGCAGCTTCTTACAAGTGAGGAGAAAAGAGCTCTCAGCTAACTGCCAGAGAGTGCTGAGTTCTGGCCTCCCTCTGGCCTCCTTCTGGCAGAGGGCCTGAGAATGCAGGGGGGCTGCCTGAGAGCCCCCAGATCCTGCCTCCATGTGGTAGTGAGCTTCACTTAATTGTGCCATACTCATCCCTCTACCTGGGATTTAATGAGACCCTTCCCAAGGCCCCAGGGCAGATCTGGCTTTGGTAGGCTAAAGTTGAGATCCTAGCAGACAGCCTGAGAGGGTGGGTTTCAACCTCCATCAGTATAGCAGCTCTGATCTCTGCAGACTGCCAGAGAGTACCAAGTTCTGGCCTCCCTCGCATGGTAAAGGAAGCCTGAGTGTACCTGACTGGAACCTGAATTGGGCTTCTGTGGGTACTCCTGAATAGCTGGTCTGAAGCCATCAGTTCCCTCCAAATTAAACCTGAGAGAACTTGAACCCTGTACCAACCAGCTTTACATACCAATAAAGAAAGGATCTAGGCATCCTGATAATACAAACAGAAGCATACTTCAATTTAACTCTCATATCAGAAACATAAACAACAAAAGAAATTCACATGTCAAAATCACAACGAAAGAATAAGAAAATGGAAAGCCAAAACACTATGCCCCCACCAAACTCCACCAGTCCTATAGAAGAGTTCTACAAGGAGAACCCCCTAGAGATAACCCAGGACACTGAATTTAAAAGAACAATCATAAACATGATCAAGGAATTCAATGAATTTAAAGAACACATGAACAAACAAAGACCCAAAAGAAGATAGGGATAAACATCTGAATGAATTCACAAAAGAGATATAAACATTGAAGAAAACTCAGGTGGAAACGAAGAAGGAAGTGCAAAACTCAGTAAGCCAACTTGAAACAAGGGAAAGCCTCACTGCTAGAATGAATGAAATGGAAAACAATCAACACTGGAGGATAAAGTTGAAGAATTGGACGACTCAAGCAAAGATTTTGGAAAATTTTTTTTAAAAACACAGGAATGGAATATGCAAGAGATCTGGGACACCATGAAAAACAGGAATGGAATATGCAAGAGATGTGGGACACCATGAAAAGACCAAATCTACGGAGGATCTTTTGTACAGAGGAAGAAGAATTTCAGGTTAGTGGTATTGACCAGATCTTAAACAGGATTGTAGAAGAGAATTTCCCAAAATTGAGGAAAGACATCCTCATACAAATACAGGAAGCACATAGAACACCAAATAGACAGGATCAGAAAAGAAACTCCCCATGACATAGCATAGTAAAAACACTAAGTGTACAGAACAAAGAGAGAATACTGAAAGCAGCAAAAGAAAAACAAGTCACATACAAAGGAAAGTCCATCAGAATTACAGCTGACTTATCAATGTAAACTATGAAAGCTAGAAGAGCCTGGACCAAGGTATTTCCAGTTCTACATGACAATAGATGCCATCCCAGAATGCTGAACACAAATGTCTATTATAGTTGAGGGGGAAAGAAAATCTTCTATGACACAAATAGCCTGAAAGAATACATGTCCACAAAACCAACCCTTCAAAGAGTACTTGAAGCAATATAGAGAACAGAGAGAGAGAAACAACTATACCCCAGGGGCAACAAAAGAAAATAAATAAAGGTATAATCAAGGAAACACAAAATTACATAGAGAACACAAACAGCAATCAAAATGATGGCAACCAATACACATCTTTTAATAATAACCTTAATTATCAGTGGATTGAACTCCCCAATCAAAAGACACAGGCTAAGTGAATGGATTAAGAAACAGAATCCATCTCTTTGCTATCTGCAAGAAACCCATCTCACCTTCAAGGACAGGCACTACCTTAAGGTAAAAGGATGGAAAAGAATATTCCAAGCAAATAGTACTAAGAAACAAGTGGGGATTGCAATTCTAACATCTGAAAAAATAGACTTCAAAGTAATACTAATCAGAAGCGATAAGGAGGGTCATTTCATTCTGATCAAAGGAACAGTTAACCAAGAAGATATTACAATCCTTACCATACATGCACCAAACTCTGGTGCACCCAAATTCATAAAAACGACACTACAGGACTTTAAGACACAGATTAATCCCTACTCAGTAATAGTAGGGGACTTCAGTACCCCACTGTCTCCATTAGACAGATCAACTGGACAAAGAATAAACAGAGAGACATCTGAATTAAATGATACCATGCATCTAATGGACCTAATAGACATCTTTCAAATATTCTACCCAAGCACCAAAGAATACAATTTCTACTAAGCACCCTATGGGACTTTTTAAAAAATTGATCATATACTGGGCTACAAAACAAACCTCAATGAATACAAAAAAATTGAAATAATTCCATGTACTCTATCAGACCACAATGCAATAAAGCTCAAAATCAACACTGGACAAAGCCCTAGTCACTACACTAACTCATGGCGATTGAACAACATATTCTTAAACAATGAGTGGGTCAAAGGAGAAATTAAGAGAGAAATAAAAGAATTCCTGGAAATCAACAAAAAGGACAAAACAACACAACACAACTGCTGGGACACTTTAAAAGCAGTCCTAAGAGGGAAGTTTATGCCTCTAACTGCCTACATTAAAAAATTAGAAAGAGCCCAAATAAATGACCTAACGCTGCAACTCAAGATGCTGGAAAGGCAAGAACAAATGAAACCCAAACCCAGCAGAAGAGAAGAAATAATAAAAATCAGAGCAGAAATTAATGAAATAAAAACAAAGAAAACAATACAAAGAATCAATGAATCTAAGAGCTGGTTCCTTGAAAAGCTAAACAAGATAGGCAGACCCTTAGCCCAGTTAACTAAAAGAAATAAAAAGCAAATCCAAAACAACAAAATCAGAGATGAAAGGAGAAACATCACAACAGACACACAAAAGATCCAGACCATTATCAGGGAATATTTAAAAAACTTACGCGCTACAAAATTTGAAAATCTAAAAGAAATGGATGGATATCTAAAATCATGGGAACTGCCAAAGTTAAACCAAAAAGAGATCAACAGTTTAAACAGACCCATATCATATAAGGAAATTGAAATGGTAATACAAAGCCTCCCACAACTAAAAAAAGCCGAAGCCCAGATGGATTTACAGCAGAATTCTACCAGACATTTAGAGACGACCTCCAACCAATACTACTTAAATTATTCAAAATGATAGAAACAGAGGGAGAACTCCTACATTCCTTCTATGAAGCCAGCATCACTGTAATACCCAAACTGGATAAAGACACAACAAAAAAGAAAACTATAGGCCCATATCCTTAATAAAGATAGATGCAAAAATTCTCAACAAAATACTTGCAAACTGCATACAGATATACATCAAAAATATGTGATCAAGTAGGCTTTATCCCAGAGATGCAGGGATGGTTCAATATATGCAAGTCAATAAACGTCATTAGTCATATAAATGGACTCAAAGACAAAAACCATATTGTCATCTCAATAGATGCAGAAAAGGTTTTTGACAAAATTCAGCGTGCATTTATATTCAAAGTCCTAGAGGAAATGGGACTGGAGGAAACATACCTCAACATAATTAAAGCTATATACAACAAACTCACAGCCAACATTATTCTAAACAGTGAAAAACTGGAAGCATTCCCATTGAAATCAGGAACCAGATAAGGCTGTCCACTGTCTCCACTTCTCTTTAA
>NW_008357929.1:426159-431382 GCF_000622305.1 Nannospalax galili
TTGAATCTATATACCAATAACAAGCAATTGGAGAAAGAATACAGGGAAATGCTCCCATTCACAATAGCTGCAAAAAAAGTAAAATATCTTGGAATAAATCTGACCAAAGACACCAAAGATCTCTACAATGAAAATTTTACATTGTTAAAGACAGAGATTGAGCAAGACATCAGGAGATGGAAGGACCTCCCATGCTCATGGATTGGAAGAATTGATACTGTGAAAATGACCATCCTCCCAAAAGCAATATATAGATTCAATGCAATCCCAATCAAAATCCCCATGACATACTTCACAAAATTAGAAGAAAACATCCTTAAATTTGCATGGAAGCACAAAAGACCCTGGATAGCCAAGTCAACTGTGAGCACAAAGAGCAACACTGGGGGGATTACTATACCAGATCTCAAAGTATACTATGGAGCTATAGTCATAAAAACAGCATGGTACTGACACAAAAATAGACACATAGATCAATGGAATATCATTGAGGATCTGAACCCGAGCCAAAGGCGATTGGCAGCAGATTTGCCATAGGTGTCTAAATTTAGAAAGTTAATAACAAACAAGGCATGATGGAGGATATTTCTAGGGGACCCTTTATGGGGGTATAATTTCCCCTTTTATAACTTATGGAAAGAATTTTTAATAGTCTGGTGGGCATGCTCAATAATGCCTTGCCCTTGGGGGTTATAAGGAATGCCAGTGATGTGTGTAATTTGTAACTGGCAGCAAAATTCTTGAAATTTCTGTCCTGTGTAACCGATTTGGGGCTTGCCCATGACAGAGAGACAAGTTAAAACATGTGCTATAACATTTTTTGAAGCTTCCCCAGTATGTAAAGAAGCAAAAATAAATCCACTAAAGGTGTCTATAGTTACATGAAGATATTTAAGGTTGCCAAATTCGGGAATATGGGTAACGTCCATTTGCCATAATTTGTTTGGAACCAAGCCTCAGGGATTAACTCCTAGGTGGGGGGTGGGCAGGAGTGTGACGCAGGCGGGACACTGTTTAACAATTTGACAAGCCTGTTCACGGGTGATTTTAAAAAGCAGGTGCAGGGTTGTTTGGGATCCATGGAGTTCCTGCTGGACTAAACCAGTTAAGGGAGCCATGTATATGACCCAACATACAACCTGGCCTAGCAGCCATATTTATATTTGGCGTGCCCTCATCCAGATTCAGACAACCCTTCACGCTGATATTCAAGGTCATGAAAAAGAGCTGAATACACAGCTCTCGGCCTTGTCTAAAAACCACCCCTTTTCTTGGCTATCCCTATTAAGAGAGGGCCTAATGCTTGCCAACATTACTGGCCTTGGTAATGTTTCTACATGCTTTCTTTGTGCTGCATTAGGACGACCCCCTCTGACAGCAGTCCCATATCCCTTGCGGTTCAATTCTTCTAGTTTACCTAAAGAAACCCCTACCACTGCCCCTATTCTTGAAGTTTTGTTGTTCCTATCTCCTGATCAAAATCAGCTTGAGTTTTGTTATTTTAATGCTGGTACGGATTTATGCAATCAGACTTCCCCACCTAATACTGATCTCCAGGCCCCTGATGGGTTCTTCTTTTGGTGCAATGGCACCCTTTCCAAAAACCTTTCTAGCCAAATAAGTAAAACAAGTGTTATGCCTTCCATTTACACTGGTACCCCAGTTGACCCTGCTTACTCCTGCTGAGTATTTAGGCTGGGATAGCCCCCCCCAACCCCCCACAGCCATTTAACAAAACTAGCTGTTTTTCTTCCTCTAGTGGCCAGTATTTCACTTGCAACCTCCGTTGTGGCTGCTGGGTTGGCCGGAGGAGCCTTAGGTCATTCCCTCCTTACCACTGCAAAACTTTCTCAACAATTTTCATTGGCAGTGGAAGCCTCGGCGAATCCTTAGCCTCCCTGCAGAGACAGCTAACTTCCTTTGTCCAAGTTGCCTTACAGAATTGACGAGCCTGGGATCTCCTGACCTCAGAAAAAGGTGGTACCTGTTTATTTCTAAAAGAAGAATGCTGCTTTTATATCAACGAATCGGGTCTAGTAGAGACCCGAGTTCAGCAGCTGCATAAACAGTATTGAGTTACAAAAACAAAAGTTTTCTGCTGCCACTGATAGCTGGTGGAAATCATCCACGTATTCTCTTTTGATGCCCCTTGTGGGACCCCTCATTAGTCTTTTGCTATTGCTTACCTTAGGACCTTATATTTTTAATAAGATTACTGGCTTTATGAAACGGCAAATTGACTCTCTGGCATCCAAACCCTTGCAAGTATATTACCACAGGCTTGATTTGGCCAACAGAGGCTTGGCTGAACCTGAGGATGATGGACCTCCTTTAGGAGCTGCATAAAACTCGGATTTATGCACGCCAGCCTAGGCTTGGTGTGAGCACCAGTAGGGGTGCAAGGCCAAAGCACTGCAGGGGAAGGACCCTATAGTCCGCTTCTGAGTTCCCTGTGAAGCAAACCTGATTTGCATAGAGGTTGGTGTCAAGCTTCAGACCACTCATTGTGGGCTTCACTCACAAAAGAAAGAAATAAGGCTCTGCCTCTCCTCCCCAAAAGACACCAAGAGCCACACATAATGCGGAACGATCAGTCTATTCCGCGGGAGGAATCAGGTCAATGCTTCCCCCACTCTGGTTAATGCTCACTCATCTGTTGATGAGTCTCCTATTTTTTCACTCTGGTCTACCTGCCTCAATTAAATTGCAAAAAGGGAGAAGATGCCGGGAGCCAAGATCATAGCTATATTTCTTAAGACATAAGATTACAAAAGGAGCCAGGAAAGGCATTTCAGATAATAGATTGCAAAAAGAGCCAATAAAGCAGTTACAGGAAGTTGTAGCCATTGGCTCCAGCAATTAAGATTACCATCAAGCTATGCGGAAAGTCCCTTGACTCATTTTTCTGCCCCCCATGACAGAAACCAAACTTCCTCGTTGCTTGTGCTTATATTGCTGCAAAAAAAATTAAGTTAGCAGAGCTTGATCAGAAACCTGTCTTGCTCTCATTCTTCGTGTCTCTTGTCCCCTCCATTTTCTCATCCCCTACCCTAGGCCCATTGATAGACCCTGTAGGCCAGAGCCCAAGCACATGCAATTTCAGTCACCTGATATTTGACAAGGTGCCAAGAACACATAATGGAGGAAAGACAGTGATAGGTAAAAATGTTGGCGAGAGCGCAGTGGAGAGCACGAGCGAATGGATGAGGCACAGAGGCACAGATGGAATTCTCAGCGGGATACAGATTTATTTCGCACAGGGCACCTTTCCCTCGGGGAAGGGAAAGATGTCAGCGAAGGGAAAGATGTCAGCGAAGGGAAAGATGTCAGGGAAGTGAAAGAAGGGAAGGGAAGGGAGGAAGGGAAGGGAAGGGAAGGGAAGGGAAGGGAAGGGAAGGGAAAGATGGCAGCCCACGGGGTGGGAGCTGGGACTTTATATATGGGGGCTTTAGGGTGTGGAAGGGGGGAATGTTTGGGGGAGAAATCAGGGAGGGGAAGCAGGAAAAGCCGGGCTCTGTTCAGTCTGCCAGGTGTGATTAGGGTCTGGAAGTGTTTACTTTTTCTCTCTTAAGATAAGAGAAAAGCTTGTTGTGATAAACAGCTTCTAAAATCTCTGGTTAACAGGTAGAATCTGCTTATCTTATCTTTGGAGATCAGAGGAGAGGCAGGCTGCTTCTCAGCAGAGTTTATTTCCCTTGACTCCAAAGGTCAAGGTGAGGTCCCTGTTGGGGAGGGGGGAAACTGCTGCTGTTTGGAACCCTAACAGACAGCATCTTCAACAAATGCTGCTGGCAAAACTGGATCTCCACCTGCAGAAGAATGAAACTATATCCTTGTCTTTCACCTTGCACAAAAAAATGGATCAGAGACCTCAACGTGAAACTGGAAACTCTGAAACTATTAAAAGAAAATATTGGCAGTAACTTGCAAGATATAAGTGTAGGAAAGGATTTTCTAAATCAGATAGAAGTTGCTCAGGAATTAAGGTCACCAATCAAGTGGGACCTCATTAAACTAAAAAGCTTCTGTACAGCAAAAGAAGCAATCAAAAAAGTGAAGAGAAAACTCACAGAATGGGAAAAAATCTTCACCAGTGACACATCTGACAGAGGTTTAACTTCCAGAATATATAAAGAACTCAAAAAACAAATGAGAAACCAAACAACCCAATTAAAAAATGGGCTAAAGATCTAAACAGAGAGTTCTACATCCCTAAAAGTGTTCAACATCATTAGTAGTTAGGCAAATGCAAATTAAAACCACCCTAAGGTATCACTTTAGCCCAATCAGACTGGCTAGGATCAAGAGAACAAATGATACCAAATGCTGGTGGGGATGTGGAGAAAGGGGAACACTCATTCACTACTGGTGGGATTGCAAACTTGTGCAACCCCTATGGAAAACAGTGTGGAGAACTGTGAAAAAACTAAAAATGAATCTACTATATGACCCAGTTATACCACTCCTTGGCATATACCCAAAGGACTCATCCTATTGTAGAGACACTTGTACAACCACATTTGTTGCTGTTTTTTCACAATAGCTAAGAGATGGAAGAAACCTAAGTACCCCTCAACTAATAAATGGTTAACAATAATGTGATATATTTACACAATAGAGTTCTCTTTAGTAGTGAAGAAAGATGAAACAGTGGAATTTTCAGGTAATTGGATGGATCTAGAAACTGTTATACTAAGTGAAGTAGCACAGACTCAAAAAACAAACGAGATATGCTCTTCTTCATATGTGGATCCTTGCACCAAATGTTTTTAAATCCCAGGTCCTTTTAATAAGATAATGCTACACAGCAGTCCCTTCTGCATGAAATAACGACCATCATCACGACTTCAGCTGAGTCTGATCACTAAACATCATCACAATTGGGCTTGTTGACAGTTGTGCTCATTCATTAAAGGAGGGCCAAGCGGGGTCATTGGACCCTCACCTGATTATCCAGCCACTCTTCCCAGTCAACTGTATGTAATTTGGCCCTAATCACACATGGCCTTCTGGATTTGGAGAGGCTTAAAGTATACAGTCTGGGGAAGGCTAGGAAGAGAAGGCATGACCCATGCTGGATAAAGGCTTTCTTGTGTACATACCCTCGGGTCATACATACACCTCAGTAACCCCTCAGTTATCTCAGTAAGTAAGTTCAATAAATTCATTGGTTCCTCAGTAAAACTTTGATGAAACATTGGCTTGACACTAGAACCTTAAAAG
>NW_008357929.1:431440-431895 GCF_000622305.1 Nannospalax galili
AGAACACTGACTGTTCTTGCAGAAGACCCGGGTTCGAATCCCAGCACCCACATGGCAGCTAACAACTGTCCGTAACTCTAGTTCCAGGGATCCAACAGCCTCTTCTGTCCTCCACAGGTAATACACGACATGGGAGCACTTACTTACATGCAGGCAATATACACATACACATAAAAATAATAAAATGTTTTTAAAAGATTTAAGGTCATAGTTTACTCAACTAGTTTAAGTAACAAAATACATATCTAGTCAAGGTTTATCTGAGACCATTTGGTTTTTGCCCAAGCCTTATCTACATAGCACATGGTAATCAAGAGTACCAGACTGGTGGAACTAACCTTATTGAATGTTTAAAAGACATACTTTGAGGCCTGTACTTTAAGTCAGAGGGACTTAAAGGACAGTTTTTGCTCCTTGCACTCCAAAGTCAACTAAGTTCCAGGGGACTATGGAGT
>NW_008357929.1:431911-482230 GCF_000622305.1 Nannospalax galili
CTGTCCTCTTGTTCAGGGAGGACATGGAGACCCCATGAGATGGACTTGAACCAGTGTCCAGTCTACAATGAGGAGGGTCAACTCAGAGGAAACATCTCATTCATGCTTCCAAATGAAGCCAAACATGGTCAAGCAGGACCTTTGACTTATCTTCATGTAGATGGAACTGTAAAAGAAAGGAGCCAGGAGCTCCTCCCAAGCCCATGTGACCCCTGAGGAACAGATCCTCAAATGACCTTAAGTGTAAAAATAAATCGATTTATTTGGCCCAACTGTATGGTCTTAAACACCCAAAAGGTAAGTATAACCAAAGAGTAAAGTCATCAGTTTATTTCTTTAGGAGTTCAAGGCATTATACTTCCCAGATATTAGGCTTAAGTCTATATAAAAAGTTATTTAGAAAATTATTTCTCATTGATGATTTTGTTCCTAACCAGAAAGTGCTGCTCAGATGTAAGACTTCAAATCTTGGTCTCCAATACTGTAGACCAAGGGAGCTGTAGCTAAGGGAGACAACCAGCTATCATTCTAAAATGATGAATAAGTTTATTTCCCCCCCCCCACCTCGAAGCTTTTGAGAGGGAACCAACACTGATTCTAACTTCTCCAACAGCTATTAAAAACCTGAAAGCAAATCCTGACTCCATCACTCTAGAGTCCAGCCTTGGAAGACAAAAGAGAAATGAGGAAGAACCCAATAGAGGGATGCTTTTGGAAGCCCTTGTCAAGAAATTCCAGTGTACTCCATATAAACATTTGAAAATTGCCCTGTTCTGACTTTTTTCTAGTTCCCTGTCTAGAACTTGTAATGCTAATTACTCTCGCATTTACTTCTTCACATCTCCTATTCAGGATTCAAGGACTTCCTTTTCACCCTAGAGATAAGAGTTATGCAATTTGGGAGTCTTTTAGATAGACCTACTGAAGGGGTACTCCAATTCCCTCACCCTGCTCCGCTGTTCAGCATGGAAGAAGCCAGAGTAGCCTGTGTCGCAATTCCCTATTGGCAACTTGGTAACCTCTTCAGAGGTATGATAAGAATAGGAGGCAGGAATTGTCTAGGCAGTTAGGGTAAAAAGACCCCAAAGAAAAGTAGCCAGTTTCTTGGCTAAAACTCACAATGTCCTTGGGCCTTTTAGCAACATACTCTGTTTCAAAGGCCAAAAATGTCAAAGATATTTGGGAGCTTTTGTTTAATCCTTAAAAGATTTTAAGGTAACCTCTTCAGAGGGGGGAATGTTAGAGTAGCCAAAAGCCCTATAAAAATATAAATAAATCTAAGAAGAAGAAAGAATGCATGAAGTTATCAGAAAAAAGTGATGGGGAGGTATGGGAGGAGATGGAGGGGAGGGAGTGGGCATGGATTTGATCAAAACACCTTATATGCATGTAGTAAATTCTCAATAAATTATTTATTTAAAAAATTCAATAAAAAGAAAAACAAATTTTATTTTTAAACCTAAAAGTTCTGTTTAAATGTATATCAAATTCTATTATAGTGTTATTTAGTGTGTAAATTTTATTACTATACAAAAAGTATGCATTTAAATTAAAAAATAAAATCTCTTTTTATAAAGATATTGGGAAAAAAAAGAAAAGAATCCAGAGCAAATGCAACAGTCTGTGCCAAGTTGTAAAGCATGAGATCTTGGTGAGCATGGGGAATGATGGGTGTTTACAGCATGAATTATGTGTGAATGTGTGTTTATATGTATATACACATGTATGTGTGCATATGTGTACATTGTGTATTGATGCACACACATGCAAACACATGCATATATATGTATAGTTGTGGACACAGGTGTATACCTATTTATTTGCATGTAGATGTCCACACACGTACAGGTATTATGTGCCTATGTATGTGTCACATACATATGTATCTTGTATGTGTAGGGGGAGAGTTGCGGGTTGCAGAAGCCAAGATTAGGATACTTTTCTGGTACTTGATATTTAGGAGTTTGGAATCCCAATGTTAGAGGGTCTTGCATTTTGTATTTTAGCAGTCAGTAATAAATGTGTTTTAAACAGAAGTGTGACATGATCAGATCTTGGTTAGTTGCTTTTCTCTGCTTACAGTGTCACACCTGGTTAGTACTTGGCACATGATGAGCAATCAGTACATAGTTGTTGAAGAAATCAACGAATGTATTTATAAATGTTTCTCCTTGCAGTTTTCATATGTAGGATGATTTGGAGAGGAAGAGAATGGAGGTAGGCAGACATGTTTGAGGAACAGGGAGCAGTTGAGTTTCCACTTAATAGTCAGGAAGCATGGTGACATTCATAACAGAAACAGGCCATGAAGACAGAGGAGCTGTTTGCAGAAGTGCAGGATGATTACCAAGGACCTAGGTTGATGAACTGCAACGTGGAGGAACTTGATCAATAAGCAGATGGACACTGGACTCTACCCTTGGAAGAGATAGGTCCAAGGAACATGATTTGGTAATTCTCAAGGTGCCTGGGCGTATTGAAGACACTGAATGATATAGCTTTGGGAAAGTGATTAATTCTGAACAAGCTCATTTCAAAGGGAAATTTTAATAATAATTCAGGATGCCAGTATAACAATTTACAATGGGACATGTACCTATGATCTACTAATGATGTTGCCTAGTAAACAACAACAGAAGAAATTACTTTCAAGTCAACATGTATGGAGCATGATTCACCCTTTTCTTTGTGTGTGAGCGTGTGTGTGTGTGTGTGTGTGTGTGTGTGTATGTGTGTGCATGTGTGTGCACATGTAGACATTTGTATGGAGGCCAGACAACCTCAACTTCAAGTTTCAGTCCTCATGTGCTGTCCATCTTTTATTTTGAAACACCATCTCTTGCTGGCCTGGAACACAGGCTAGGCTGGCCGGCCAATGAGCCCCAGGGATCTGCCTGTCTTTATGTCCCCAGCACTGCCACCACACCTGGCTTTTCTACATGGGTTCTATGGATCAAACTCAGGTCCCTGTGCTTTTAAAGTAACCATTTTACCAACTGAGCCATTTCCCCAGCCTGTGATTCACCCTCTTAATTCACTTGCTTCTCTGAGACCAAATACTGATATTCCAAAGTCTGTGGTACCCTAAGTATAGAACTGAATAATCTCCACAAAGTTCTCTGTGCTTTCTTGCTTTTCAATAGAAAATATGGGACAGAGTTTGACCATTTCTTTTTTGAAAGTGTCTTTATGAGATAGAACAGGCACGTGGAAATCTGTATTTGTTAATGTTTACAACTTGAATTTGGGTGTACACATACACCCTGTGATACCATCACCACAATAAAGGCAAGAATATCCATCAGTTTCCTTGTTCCCCTTTGTTTAAATGTGAAATCTACTCTCAAAATTTGAAGGACACAATATTGTGTTAGCTGTGGGTATAGTGTTGTCCAGCAGATCTTTAGAATTTATTACATAACTGAAATTTATAGCCAATGAACAACTCTATCTCCTCTCCCCGTGACTCTTGCCAACTGCCATTCTAGGTTCTTCTTTGAGTTTGGCTGGTTTAAATACCACAGATAGTGGAATCATATATATTTTGTCATTTTGATACTGACTTATTTCACTAATGACTTAATAGTTTCTTGATGACTCAGAGGCCTCATTAAGAGCATCTGTGACATTTATTTTGCCTGATTGTGTTTGGATGGCCTCTTCTACCAGATATGTGATGCTGCTGGCCTCTTTACTAAGTGGTTCATGCCAACTGTGCTTTTGGGTAAGTTGGTTTGTTTTCATTTTCTTTTTAGTACTGGGGATTGAGTATAAGTCTTTGTGCATGGTAATCAATTGCTGTACCCTTGAGTAATAATCCTCCACCTCTTTTTCCTTTTAAAATATTTTTTCAATTATTTTTGAGAATGTCATACATGAGTACAATGCATTTTGGTTATACTCATCCCCCTCCTCTTGTGTTCTCCTCCCATATCTCCCTTTCAAATTCATCTCATCTCCAGCCATGTGTGTAGGGGTTGTACTATAGACGTCCCATTTGAGAATGGGCACTGTACAGCCATTTAGTCTCTGCAGTCTAACCACATGTGGTTTTCTGTATTAGCCTCCATCCACTGCCAAAAGCAGCATGCTTTGATGAGGGGTGAGGGCTATACTAACCTATGGTGTAGGGAAAAGTTGTTTAGAAGGTAGTTGGATGCTATAGCATTGACTTTGGGAGTGTATAAATCTTTGGCAGATGAGAAACTTCAATAGGCAACATTTGCTGTGTAGAGGCTCATGAAAAGCAGAAAGATATCATCAGTGAGTTTTCATTTTAAAGATACTGCTTATCACTTTCAGTGGCTAAAACTGTAAACACCTTAAAATCCCCCAATGGAGGCATGGTTAATAACGACTCATTCCTTGGGTGTATTGCTGAGTAGCCTCTAAAATAATTATGAGGAATCTTTAACAATATGAACAAATACAATGTACTGTCAGAACAAAAATGGTAATCCCCAAAGGATATACACATTTGTGCTACTGTGACCATGTAAGAATTGGGTGAGATAATAGTTGTATGATACAGTACTGAGATCATGAGATTTAAAAAAATTATTTTCCAAGATCAATGTGATGCTGATATATAATTTCTATTCCAAGAGCACATGTAAATGCATAAAATAAAATGTTGATACATATTTACATCATGGGAACATATACAAAAGCAAGGCCATCCTCACCACGGTCTCAATTGTTTTTCTAAGGAGCTGGCAATTTGTTTTATTTCCTGCTGTTACAGTCTTCTAGTTAGCCTGATGGCAGGCCACAGACAGAAAGAGTAAGGAACTCTGCTTATGGGGTAGAGTTTGCACACAGTACTGACTCCCATCTCCTTCACTCTGTCTGCCAACGTTGACAGTGCTCGAGGATCCCTCTACGCCCGCCTTCCTTGTTTTGCTTCCATCGCTGTATCATCCTTTTGTTTAATTTCTCTTCTGTAAGGTGTGTTAGGATGAACATTATGGGGGCTGGAGAGATGGCTCCGCAGTTAAGAGCACTGGTGTTTCTTGCAGAGGACTTGAGTTCAGTTCCCAGCACCCACATGGCAGCTGAAAACTGTCTGAAACTCTAATTCCAGGGGATCTGACCTCCGCAGGCAGTGCAAGACATGGGTGCACTTCCATACAGGCAGGCAATATACTCATGCACATAAAATACAAATAATACATAAGATATTTTTAAAAGAAAATTATTTCTGGGTATGCAGAAAGAATACTGTGTGACAAAGTGCAGTCAAACTCTTCAATTTTCAGCACAGCTGTTTATTTGACTATGGTTCAACTGTGAACAATTCACCCTAGACAGTTGAGAGCTTGACTCAGTTATAATTTGGAGTCATCTGTGGTCTAAGAGTTGGGTGCATTGTGTGATTCAGGCATGTTGTCACATTCTAGAATGAACTGGGGGCCAGCTGCCCACAGGCTGATGGCATAACTGCATCTTTTAGTAGCAAGTGATTACCTTAATTCTTCTGAAAACATCTCAAGTGCCAGTCACTTTCTTTAAAAGTCCAGATTCCTAGTCTGTATTCCCAGTGCTCTGAGCATTTGAAAGGAGTTTGGTTGCCTGGACCACAGATTGAGATCAGCCTTGGGAAACACTTGCTGGTTTTCCCCGTGCTTCGGGCTCACAATGTGCCCATTGTTCCAACAGAGCAGGACTTCCTTTGTTTGATTGATTACTCATTGTGAAGCCACACATTTTCATGATCCCATTGCTCATGAGCCAGCTGTTAGGCAGAGAGGGTCTCTGAGCACAAGCTGCTCAAATCTTTTCATGGTTGTCTTCCTAAGTATGGGGCTGTAGGGTTATTTCTTGCCGCCGGCTTCTCCATGTCTTTGGTTTGTCTAGCCAACCAACACACAGGTCTACCCTAAAATGTCCATGGTAGGAAAAGACAGAAAGTCTCCTTTGATTATGCTTGTTTGGATTGCTCTGGAGATTTAATTTCTAAATCTGGAATCTGTGGCTATTACAGCCACATGTGCTTTACACCTGACAGGTCTTCATATTGCATCTTAAAATGTGAACTTAGTATTTTAGATGGAGTCTTTCTTGGATAAACATAGCGTTTAGATTCATGGTTGTTCCTGAGAGGTATACAGAGCTCAGTATGTCTCCTTGTAGTGAATTAGTAAAGTGTTACTTCAGCCAATTCAACATAATAATTCATGTGCAGAAAACAGACACATTTGGAGACAGTCTCCAGCTGCAGTATTGGAAGTATGTGGATCTAGAGAAGGGATTCACTCCTTCAGGCAGGATTGGAAACTTCTAGGCTGGCATCTAAACAAAGCTCTATCCACCACTCTCCTTGTCCTTTCAGATTCAGCAGAATCACTTTTCCTTCCTGATTCTATTTTTTGATACCCTCCCCAACCCTAGTCTAGTCTGTCTTCCTCACAGGGCTCTGAGAAACTTGTACAAAGGTTGTCCTGATTCTGTCCGGGACTGGTCTGTAGACTGGCAGTGGGGTATATTTAGACCTATGTACTAAGCCTCCTCTGCTCTTGTTTCTGATGACATGAGTGGCATATATTCATCTTGTTTGACCTTTTATCAGCAGGGAAACCTGCTGTGAGGTTTGTTATTGAGAAGCACAGACTCCAAAGCAAGAGGGAATGTGGTGAATTTATTGCGGTTCTTGGGTTCTGGGTGAGTGTAGGACATCTCTCAGAGGTGTAGTGTTTGGAGCTCCTTCTAGATTCAGTGAATGGATAAATGTGTGGGTTTTTTTTTTGTTATTTATTTATTTATTTATTTATTTATTTAGAGACAAGGTCTCTTTGTAGCCTCAGCTGGCCTGGAACTCGCTATGTAGACCAGGCTGGACTTGAACTCACAGAGATTTGCCTGCCTCTGCCTCCCAAGTGCTGGAATTAAAGGCATACTCCACCATGTCTGGCTATGAATAAATTCTTTATGTTTGCAGATACAACACTCTGAAAGTTATGACATAATTGTTAGAGAAAATATGTAGAGTATAGATGTATTGTCCAGAAACATCTCAGCTCCTTGTACGTACCATAGGTGGTGAACCAGTGATGCCAGGTTGGTGTTAGAAGACAGGCAATACTGATTAGACTTCCACCTCAACACCCAGATGTGGTTAGAGATAGTCTATATCAGAACATACCACCATCAAAGTGATCGCCATTTGCAACTTGATCTTCAAGAGAGTGCAGTAATAGGCTTGTTTCTTTTCTTCTTTGAGTGTGTAAATGCATGGAGGGGCAGTGGTTGAGGAGAGGAAGTGGCCCCTGCACTGTCAAAAATGAGTGGAGAATGTACTTAACTGAAGACCAACTTCTTGCTCCCACACCACCTCCTCTGTCTTAACAATTCTAGGATTCCCAATGCTTCCCAGCATCACTAAGACAGGCACATCCAATGACTGTCTTGTCTTGTGTGCACCTCTGCTGGAACCCATTAAGTGTGGCGGTTGTGGTAGGGGGTGAATCTCTGTAGTGCTCCTGAGATGGGGCAGGTGTTAAAACAGAGAGCGCGGAGATAAGACAGAGGTTGGTCGATGTTCATTCAATGTTTCCTCCAGGTGTGAAGTGCAGGAAGTCTGTGAAGGCACTTGTTCTGTACAGGGGAATGTGGCAGGCACTGTGGGCCCCCCGGGAGGTCACTCTGGCTGGAGATCAGCCTGGGAAGCATGCGCTGGCCTGAGTTGATTCCTGCCCACGGACATTTCACCGAATCTCAGCGATCAGCTTTCTAAGACACTTCTGCTCTTTAATGACAGTTTCCTCTTCTGCCAAAAATAAATGGGGAGTGGCCAGATAAAAAGGAACAGGGCAGGGAAGGAAATGGAAGGCCAAGGCAGATAAAAGGCAGAGGTGTAATGAAGCTTTGTATCAGATCTCTGAGAAAATGCAGTTCCCCTTCTGGGGTGACAGGACTCAGGAATAGCATGGGGAAAGTGTTAAAGATGTGCCCACCAAGACAAGTGTGCAGACAGCAGCAGAGAAGAGAGGCTGAACAGAGAAAGCCTAGGCCCGAACGCTGCCTTGCTCTCCTGCATGTGGACAGTTTTGTTGTACACTGAGGCTGACTTCAGAAGGGGGGCATTAATGAGAGACCCAGCTATGCTCTGAGCAACATCATCCTTCTATCTTTTTGTGTTCTCACATTATCTGGGGCATGCAGTTCCAGACAAAGACTAGAGAAGGACCTTGTTAAGAATCTGTGTGAATGGTTCATTGATTTCTAGTTCCATGAGATGCCCCTTCTAATGGATGGATGGATGGATGGATGGATGGATGGATGGATGGATGGATGATCCACACACCAAAGGAGATTATTCTGCACATTCATTCTGCTTCGTGGAAGGCTACAAAGAAAATCAATATATAACAACAAGCTCTAAGAAGTACTGCTTGAAATGTATGCTACCTGCATTAAAAAAAATTTGGTGACAGTATTGTACAACATGGACCCCATGAATAGTGAGTGACTCTTGGGCTAAATAATCTACATGTCTGTCTGGGTGGCCCTTGCAATGGATGAGTTTTTCCTTCCCCTTAAGTAGTGTCTATTAATATTTTGAGAAATCTTTGCATTTTATAGGACACAGTTTAGGAAACAGCAAATTAAGCTAGAATCTCACTCATCATTAGTACACAAACAGCACTATTTTTACAGCCTTAGTAAGGCAAAAGGCCTGAGTGGGGCCGACTTGTGCCAATGTACTAATCCATCAATCCTGCCTGGAACCACAAAATCCTTTTGCAAGATGGTTTCCTGAGATAAGGGTGCAGTTTGTGGCAGACAGAGACTGGTCATTAGTTTTGCAGGAGAATCCCATTCACACTACAGTTTTCTTATCTCAGTACTATGAGCCACTGGCTTGCTTCTTCCTTTGATCCAAATCCATTCTGACATTGGCAGGGGGTAGTGGAAATGCACCAGGGCCCCTTTAAGTGTTTAAAGGCCACTGAGATGCCGCACTGAACACCACATAACAAGTATTGAATGAAAGCCTGTGTCTTAGAAAGACAGAAGAACTGCAAAGATCTTTTGGTCCTGTTTCCCATCTCCAAGTAGTTAATAACACCTTACAACTCTTCAGTGCTTGGGGCGTTAGAGTCATAAGCAGCAGCTCACAAGCTTTGCTGCATATTGGAATGACCTGTTGCTCTGGTTTTATCACTGTTTCTGTGACCAAAGGCAACTTAGGAAAAGAATGGATTTATTTGGCTTATACTTCCAGGTCATAGTCCATCACTGGTGGGAAGTCAGGACAGGAACTCAAGCAAGAACTTGAAACAGGGCCAGAGAGATGACTCAGTGGGTAGGAGTAGGAGCACTGGCTGCTCTTCCAGAGGGACTGGGGTTTGGTTCCTAGCACCCACATGACAGCTAACAACTTTCCATAACTCCAGTTCCAGGGAATCCAATGCCCTCTTCTGGTCTCCTCAGGCATTGCACAACTTGGGCGCACATATACACGCAGGCAAAATACTTATACACATAAAAATAAAAATAAATAAATATTTAAAAAGAACCTGAAGCAAAAACTGTGGAGGAACACTGCATATTGGCTCATTGACACACTCATACTTAGCTGGCTTTTGTATATAGTTCAGATCCACCTGCCCAGGGGATGGTACCACTGACAGTGGGCAGGACCCTCCTATATCAATTAACAATCAAGACAGTCTTCTACAGACATGCTCACAGGTCAATCTGATCTAGGTAATTCCTCAGTGGAAGCTTTCCTCTCAGATGATTCCAGATTGTGTTGAACTGACAAAGCTAACTAGGACATCTAGGAAATGTTCTTTAAAATTTTTGACTAACATGCATTATTTGTGCATATTAATGGGGTTCAGTGTGATGCTCAGTACATGTATACAGTGGTGTGCTGATCAAATCCAGTCTCCCATCTACTCTCCTCAAGGCCCCTGGGAAACTTTAATTCTAAAGCCTGCACTGCAACCCACTCCAGTCAAACCACAAATTTGGAAGTGAGAGCTTGCATCAAATTTCAAACTATTTTATTTATTATTTTTATTTTACATGTATGAGTATATTGCCTTTATGTATGTAAGTGCACCTGTGTCATGCAATTTCCATGGAGGTCAGAAGAGGGCAACAGATCCCCTGAAACTGGAGTTACAGGTGGTTGTTAGCTGCCATGTGGGTGCTGGGAATCAAACCCAAGTCCTCTGCAAGAACAGTCAGTGCTCTTAACTGATAAGCCATCTCTCCAATCCTTATGTCATATTTTAAAAAGATTCCCAGTAATTCCTCACATGTAGCAAAATTTGAGTTTGTATTGATTTAGAAATACTTCATTGCAACAATTAGGTGTCCCTAAGAAAAGCAGGGCAGGAATCCATTCTCATCTTCATTCAATAAGTAACAACTGAGGTCCTAACAAGTTAAAGATCAAGATCAAGGTCATAGTTATGTCACATTCCAGGTAAGTATTACTCCTTTAAATGGAGCTCAATATATCAGACTAGGATGAGAAACTGGGTGGTGACTGCAGTAGGCTTGCCTTGGACACATAGTGGCTTGAACATGGACCTTCATGTCTGTAGGAGAAATAAGAAAGCCCCTTCAGTTTGACCTCCTGCCCCTCCCATCAATGCCATTTCTGTTGGAGACTGTTGCTTTGCATTTCATTTATAGGGAGACAAAATAGAAGCTTTGTGCTGGGGTTGAAGGACATTGTAAAAGGCTACAGTTTGTCTTCAGATTTATGTCACCTAATTATGATATTTCCTTTTTCTTTTTTAAATTTATTCATTATGATGTTTATTTTATGTGTGTGAATGTTTTGCCTGAAAATATGTAAGTGTGCGTGTGTCATGCAATGCCTAAAGAGGCCAGAAGAGGATGTCAGATTCCCTGGAACTGGAGTTACAGACAGTTGTTAGCCACCATGTAGGTCCTGAGAACTGCACCAGAGTCTTAACTACTGAGTCATCACTCCGGCCCCTCTGTGGCTATTTTCAACAAACAAGTCCTTATTATGCATTTCTAGATGGTCTCAAGCACTCTATTCATTGGTTTTCTCTAGTTTTCCAGTCCCTGCTGGAGCAGGTATGAGAAAAAAGTACCATTCTGTAGAACTGCCCTCCAGCCACACTGGGCTTTGGCAGGCCATTGAGATATGGTGTGAGGTGCTGGGTTATACAATGTAGACTGGTGCTAGGAACTGGCTTCTTGGATGCTTCAGGTTCATTATCCAGGAATACAGAAACAAGAGTAAAAGGGATTTCCCCAACTCCCAAACGTGCTTTCACCATCTGGCATGTCGCCAAGCCTCATAGTTACAGATGGTAAGGGTGCAAATTCCAACTGCTCTACAATGCAGGTTGAGACCTTTTTTTTTTTTTTTTTTTCCTAAAGGTAGATAGGCTCGAGCTGGGTGGCAACTTGGAGGTTCTGTGTTTGGGTAAAAATTTGATATCCTATGGTAGGTTTTAGAAGGAAATATAAGATGCTTTAAATGTCACTTTTAAATTATCTCATCAAATTCTCTCTAGATTAAATGACAATTTGAGAATTATTTGTTCTTTAGCCTTGAAAAAATTATATTAATATTGCATTTTAAGATACCTTGCTGTGGAATGCTGCCACTGAGATTCAGCAGTGCATCCCCAAGATCTAAAAGATACATCAAAAACTAATTTTTGTCTTTTCTTTCCTTTTTAATATTAACAAATCTACATAACACTATCATGTGTTAGGTGTGTTGAATAAAACATTGAGATTTATGAATAATTTACTTTGTAAAAACGTAAGAATTTAAAGCTTCTTCATCAATGACATACTGCACAATAGTCCCTTGAGTAGGAGAAGAAAAAGGGTAGAAAATGTGGGACTTACTATCTAAGAGATGGGTGTTTCACACAGAAACACTAGCATGCCATGCTCACCTCTGTTGAAGCCCACAGATTCAGCACCACTACTCATGCTGAGTGAGAATACCAGTGTGGTCCAAGGCCAAGAGCGTTGGCATCCTTTGGGAATTACTTAAAGAAGTGAATCTTCAGCAACTCCAAACAGATCCAGTGAATCAGAGGACTTGAGAGAGACCGAGGTGTCTGTCTTCACAAGCTGTGTAGGATATTATAGTGCTTACTAGATCTGAGAAGCACTCCCCTAGGCCAAAGACTCTTGGAATGTGCTTCCTAGTACACCAGCATCTCTTGGGAACTTACAAGAAATTATCTGTAGCCTATTTTTGTGGAGCTTTGGCAGGTAAGAGTGAGAATGCGCCAGGGCCCTTTAAAATATTTAAAGATCACAGAGATGGAAAAACTGAGTCATTAAATAATGAATTCTCAGGGTGGAAGAGATCACTCAGTAAAGTGCTGACTCTGCATGCATGAAGACTTGAGTTTGATCTCCAGTGCCTACATGGAATGCTGGGCAGCATTATCTCACCAACATTACAATCACATGAACAAATAGCCTAACTCTTAAATTTAGCTTTTAAGAGTGGGCCTGAACATGGAGGACACTCATTCCCCTAGAGATCTCTTGGAATCACCTGTCCCTGGAACTGTGCTGATGGAACTGCCTTGTTGGACCTCTGTCCCTGCAACAGTGTTCTCAAGCCAGGCCCCACCCATAATTTTATTCAAAATGGCTTCTCCAGCTTCAAATGAGGAAATACAAGTCTGGCTCCATGCTAATCTCAACAGACCATTTGGCCTTTTCACCTCCAGTTCTAGAATCTCATTCAACCAAGGTCGTGCATCCTTCCCAATCTCCTCTGTGTGCAATGGAGATGGGTGTGCTTGCTTCCAGGGCTTTGATACATAAATTCTCAAGCATACCCACAGTCATTCATCTTTTTTAGTTGGAGTACTCAATTGAGGTTGCCAGGAAACAAGATCAGGTGCACAGGTCATAAGACACAAGAGTACAAAGTTTTTCTTGGGTTAAGTCATTAGTTTTGATTATGTCCATTTATAAAAGTCATTCTCACAATGTTTGGTGTGGTTTTGCACACATAGAATTTTAGTGTTGTAGGGGCAGAGACAGGGAATCTCTGGGGCTTACGGTCAGCTAGCCTTGCTGAACTTAAAAAAAAAAACCAAACAAACAACTTTTTATTTACTTATTTTGAGTATGGATATTATGCCTGCATAAGTGTACCAGTGTTTTGCAATGCCCACCAAGGTGAGGAAGGGTGTTGGATCCCCTGGAACTGGAGTTACCAATAGTTAGCTACCATGTGGGCACAGGCATTTGAACACAGCTCTTCTGCAAGAACAGCTAGTGCTCTTAATCTCTGAACCATCTCCCCAGCCCTAAGAATTTGTAAGCTCTAAGTTCAGTGAGAGACCCTGTCTCAAAAACAAGGTACAAAATAATAGAGGAAAACATCCGTTGTTGACATGCACACACAAGTAGGTACACACACACACACACGTACACACACCACACACACACACAAACAAATTCTAGGGTAAAAACTGTGTCCTATAACTGGAGAAAACTAGGAATATATCTTGTTGCCTGACTTCAGGAAGTAGATCATACAATCTCACATGTGTCCCCAGGACTGCCCAGAACTCAGGCCATAAAGTCAGGGGATCTAAAAGCAGGATGTCTGCAGAACTGGTTATGGTAACCTCAGGAACTTGAGCAAGGCCCTGTTAGCAGCTCTGGACTCCCTCAGCTCCTATTCTCTGGGGGTTGAGTTAGCTTAGCTTTGTGCATAGGCTACTGGACTGAGGATAAGCAGGGTGGCTACTGATCAGTCTCTTTTCAAGACATCTTGAGGAGGTCCTGGCTTTCAAGCACATTTTCCCAAAGTCATTTGGACCTGTGATATAAAGAAAGCTATGAAAGAGAGAGAACTGGGACCCAAAAGCTAAAGACAGAAGCCTGTAGGGGTGGGGCGGGAAGAGCTATCTGCTGGTAGACAACACAACATGTTTAGGAGATGCCATGGTTGCTATCTACTTTGCTTCTGCCGGGTCATGTGAGTGGCTAAGGTGCAAGATCTTTGTGTTTACTTTGAGGAGACGAGGGAGAACAGCTAAGTCTCTGCTTGGAAGCTATAAGTCTTCCTCAGTGACAGGCAATGCCACACATCTTGTCTTCCTCAGGCACTGGAATACATGAGATCTGCAGGGAGATGGAACCCTTCTGTAGCACATTCTTTACCAACAGATCTGTCCCCAGACAGATTCTGACTCCTGAAGGTCCTCAGAGCAGCATGGCAACAGCTGTATACCATTGTTCCCTAGTATCCACAGGGAATATGGTCTGAGACCCTATGAGTTCCTGAAACAGTGGAGAGTACTAACTTCTGCATGTGCCGTGATTTATCTCATACATACATGCCTATGATGAACTTTTTAACCTAGACTCACTAAGAGACTAACAACAATAATGGCCTAAGAGTTATAGAACAAAAGAAAGAACGCACTACCAGGAAAAAAAAAAAAAAAGACAGCGCACATACAGGAGAGGCATGTGGCATTTCTGGTATACAGAGAGAGGCTGATTGCAGAGGGAAAGCCTGCCCTACCTATGGCTTAGTATCTGCAAAGGAACAAGTAAACTGATGGGCAGAATTTCCAGTGCTGCTCACACCACTGTTCAAACATCAGAACTTCGACCAGCCACCACAGTGAGGTGCTTATGGTGTTTTGAGTTTTAATGTTAAGCTCAAATCCACCATTAGCAAATTGTGCAAGCTCATCATCCTCAATTATCTCCTCTGTTAAGTGGAGATAATCCTCACATTATAACATAGAATAAGGGTTCAAGGAACAGCTCAACTTGAAGGGGAATAGTTGCCCTTTCATGATACTACATGCCAGGGATGGCTAAGAATTTAACATAAATTACTGCTAATCTGCAAGAAAGATTTTTCCAAGGGTCTTATTCTGATAAGTAAATGCCTCTAATGAGGCCACTGGCATTCAAAAAAAAAAAATAAGAAACTTGTACAAGGTTCATCCTATGACAGTACAATAGGAATTTGAAATAGTTTGAACTCAGAGCCCATGCTTCAAGTCCTATACCTACATTTTTTAAAAGCCATGTCTCATGTAGCTCAAGTTGGCCTCCAGCTCCTGATTCTCCTGTACCTACCCCCAAGTACTGGAATTACAGGCATGAGCCACCACACCCAGCTAAAACTTTTTTTGGTAGTTCTGGGGAATCAAACTCAGGGCCTCATGCATGCTAAGCAAGCTTTCTACCAATGGCCTATAGATCTAGGCCTTTAAGCTATACTCTTCCAAGCTCTTACAATATAGTTGGCCATCTATATCCATATGGTAGCTATCCATGTAATACATAATAGTGTATCTAAAATATTTTCAAAGTTGTCATTGTTTATTATACAACATAGTACAATAATTATTGGCATAGCATTGACATTGTAGTAGTTTGTTATCTAGAGGTGACTCAAAGTACATAGGATAAATGTAGGTTCTATCCAAATACTATAGTTTTATTCCCTACTGAAAATTTTTCTTGAGACATGGTCTTACTATGTAACCCAGGCTAGTCTCAAACTTGTGATCCATCTGTCTCAGCCTCCTGAGTGCTGAGATTATTGTCCCATGCCCAGCTATAGATTATATCTCAGTAAGGAATTTAAACATCTGCAGTTTTTGAGTACCGTGTGTGTGTGTGTGTGTGTGTGTGTGTGTGTGTGTATGTGTGTGTGTGTGTCCTAGAATGGGCTCTTATAAATAATCAGGGGTCACTATAATGTAGTACTACAACAACCTTAGAAGTAGCCATTTTGCAGGGGGAAAAAGAGTTTGGGGCTTAAGCAAACACTGAGGGACATTTGGGGACACAAACTTGACTCAATAGGCTTTTACATATATGACAGAATGAATGAAACCCAGTGGGTGGGCTAGAGGAAACGCAGATAGGGGAGGGGATCTAAATACAATCAAGATGTATGAAATGCACAAAAATTCATATGATTTTTTTAAAATTGAAAGCAAACTCACTTAATTTCAAGTCTCCCGCCCTTTAGTAGTATTCTGCTATCCTTTAACTGATGTCCTCTGTAAAATATCATTGTTTCCTAACTTGATTGGATTTTATTCCCACTGTGGGGAAAGCTTCAAAATGTGGTTCCAACCCGTTTGCCGTTCTTTGATAAAGGGAATTACTGAGAATGCAAGTGCTTCTAAACTTTCAGCATTTCTCTTTTCTAGTGGGACTCACAGAAAATATTGGATTCCCTTTGAAACTGCTTGAAAAGCATAACCCTTGGCCAGCCTATGTCACATACACCTCCCCGATAGTAAAACGACTCATCGAGAAAAGCAGAACCAGAGAACTAGAGTACATGAAAACAGTAGAGGAAAGCTGGCGGGCAACCAGGCAGAACAAGTCTTCCAGCATCATGCGGCTGAAGAGGAGAAAGTCCACCAAGTCCTTCAGCGACCTCCTGCTCAAAGATGTCCTATCAGACACTATGCTATCAACATGGGACATTTACTCTGTAATGAACCTGAGTGCCACTGCTGTCCCAGAACCCACACAATTACAAATGGAAACCAGAGAAAGTCCAACGTCAGACTACAACAAGATTATTTTCTCCAGAAAGCCTGTGATGAGGAGACTCCCATATGGACAGCAGCAATGAGAAACATGCCAGTGTTTAGGAAAGAGCCCTGCAGCCATCCCTTGAGAACATACAACAATTAAGCTCCATTTGGAATAAATTACACCATGTCCTTGAAACTTGTTCTTGTTCATGCAGAGGTTGGCAGAGAGAAACCATATCAGAATGTGGCCTGCAGGTGGTGGGGTGGGTGTCCTGCTGGGGTGGGGCAGCTATAGATGCTGAAGGCCTAACAGTGGGTATGTTAGTCTAATTCCAGACAGGAGATAGAAACCACACCAGTGATTTTACCAGGGATGATTTAATAGAATTATTAACTGGGTAATTAAAAAGGGTAGAAAGGTAAAAGAATCCAAAGGTATCAACAGAGATAGCCAGGGAGGGAAAGAGTTATTCTTGCTAAGGCAAGGGCTTCAAAGGGAAGACACTGAGCTTCTAAGTGTCAGATGCTGGGAGAAGAGGCCTGTGGGCCAGAGCTCAGTCTTTCTAAGGTGGAGGAGTGGGTTTTGATCAGGTTGTATTGTTGACTCAGCCCAGCACTGCAGGGACTAAATTCCCACCTCAGAAGAGCGTTTCTGTTTGCCTAGTATCTCCGAAAGATAGCTTTGAGCTGGCTCTGTGACTGTTAGAAAAACTGGATTCGAATGCTTGAGAGAGGAGTTGCCACTGCCTAGATTACAAAAGGGCAGATACAGGAAACCAACAGGGACAAAAAGCAGACAGAAGGCACAATCAGGATGCTGCCAGTGAGTTAGTTCCTCCTTTTCCCTCTAACCAGGCAGACCCCTGCTAGGGCCCCCTATGGGCAGAATTTCTTGTGATACAAAAGGATGGGGTTTGAAGCCAAGAGAAAATTAGCTCAAGAACTACCAGTGTACCTGGTACTGAGATACTTTTCTCTTGGAGGGCTTACAAAATGGTAGTGGGAGCTGGAGTGCCCCTGATAAGAAATGGGGGATTCTTCCTCCGTGCTTTAAAAAGATAATTTTCCCTCCCTCCCTCCCTCCCTCCCTCCCTCCCTCCCTCTTTCCTTTTCTTTCTTTCATATGCATGTGCATGAGCAAGTGTGCCACAATGTGTGAGCCATAGTGTGTGTGCCACAGCATGTATCTGAAGGTCAGAGAACAACTTTGGAGAGTTAGTTCTTGCCTTCCACCACATAGATACCAGTAATTGAACTCAGGTTGTCAATTTTGTCAACAAGCACCTTTACCCACTGAGCCATCTTGCTGACCCTTTCTGACCCTTCCCTGTAAATCTTCATTTCACTATTGTGAACAGAGCTGGGAGGGTGTTGGGTAAGTTTGTCCTCTGAGGAAAAGATGGGGTGGGTCTAGAGAGAAGTGAAGCACACAGGGGAAAAGGAGGCAGATTTGGTGCCATTTTGGGAACAGAGAACAGCAGGCGAGGGGTGAGCCAGCCTGGTGTGGACCCCATGGGGAGCCGCAGACCCCGAGGGCTGCCATGGACCCCGTGAGGACCCCGCGGACCCCCCACGGACCTTAAGGGGTGAGATGGTGCACTGGACAGCTGGTGAACTTCAGGTAGGATAGCCAGGATCTCAAAGCTTAATCAAAATGTAGAAGATGGACTATGGGAGCTTATGCTTTGTAAGCCACCCTTTCCCAAACGTCATTTTTAAACCATGCTAAAACCCAAATAAGGGATATTTCGTCGGTTAGCCCTGGGGCCTCAGAGGGTATGGGCGGGGGTCTCACAAGAAGGGGGAGGGGAAAATTTAGTGTAACAGATGGGGTGCTGGGATAGGGGTTGAAGGGTAGGAGAAGGGATCACGGCTGTGTTCCTGGTTGGACACTAGCTGTTATCTGTCAAATGACAGGTAAAATTGGCCCAGCCAGGTTCTGAATTGGCTTCAAAGTAAGTCATGCTGAATTCTCCACAGTCTCCAAGCCAACACTACTAGCTTTGTCCTCAGACACAAGGAAGACAGGGTTAGGCAAGCAGGCACACCTGGTCTCCTGTTTGGGGTTTACCTGCTAGCATGGTTGCCCTTACTCATGTTTCTTTGTATGTCCAAGGCAGTTAATACCCAACTGCACCCAACTCCAGTTATACAGGTTACTAATAGCTGTATCATTTGAAAAGGGCATTTGGGAGTTGGAGAGATGGCTCATCAGCTAAGAGCACTGGCTGTTTTTCCAGATGACCTGGGTTCAGTTCCCAGTACCCACATGGCAGCTAAAAACTGTCCATAACTCCAGGATTCAACACCTTCTTCTGCCCTCTTTTTGCATCGCACAACACAGCTACACTTACATGCAGGCACAACACTTATATACATACAATAGAAGTAACCAAATTTTAAAAAAATTAAAGAAAAGAAACAGTTATTTGCCGGGAAATGCATTTTCTCCATCCGTTGTAAACATTTGCAAGGAGTGGAGGATGTAGCTTTTGGGAACTCATCTCTGGCTCCCGTGCAGCTGTCAGAACACCTGTGTAAATTAAGTGCTCTTCATCTAATCATGCGTTCTTAACCCCTGGCCAGAAAAAATTCTTGCAAAACCACTGAGTCTCAATGATTACTTGTGTCCTGGAGGCAGGAGGTAAATTCCTCTAAGGAAAAATTTTATCTTAAGACCTGTGATACAGTGTTGTACCCTTGTAATCCAAGCACTCAGAAGGCTGAGGCAGAAGGATGGTAGGTAACATACAGAGACTTTGTCTCAAAGCAAGTGAAGCAAGTAAAAAAAAAAAATCTATCTCTTTAGGATGTTTATAGTCAGGCTATATTTGGGTTACAGTGCCTCGTCAAGTGTTAATATGGATCTGGGATTACTCTGGTTGTTTCTTCCAATTTTTTAAGGTCAGTGCAATGTGGTAATTTGCATTGGCCTATGTGTATTTTTTTCTAGGTATTTACTAAGTTCTAAAAAAAAAGCATGCACTCTAAATATAAATGATTACTTCTTAGATAGCATTATTTAGATTGATTTAATTCTCAGCCCATTATAACAACATGAAGATGCTCCCATATCCTGGGGCAGTTTTAAAAAAGAAAAAAACTAATTCCTTTTGAAATGGAGAACTTTGCTCAAGTCTAGACTGGGACTCATGGGTCTGATTACTTAACAGTCTTGACAGCTATCACTACATGTACAAGAGGACTGAAGTGGTGCCTGGGAAGGAATTCTCAGGGAAGAAATTGCTGGGCAGGGCCAGCTGGATCTGTAATACAGGAAACTTTGGTGCCTGGGGGAGGAAGATTATCCAGTGATGTGTGGTGCTTAGATTTATCTGCTAGTTCAGACCTTCCTGAGTGCTATAAGGAAGGGGACCTATGAGTCCATCTCCTCAAGGACTGTTTAATTAAAATCCTAGAAGCCCTGAGCAAAGAGGGGGGAATCTCATGAACTTCATAACCCATCTGCTGTGGGTGGGTCCCAGTGCCTTAGGTGTGGACCTGAAACACCAAGGCCTGGTAGAGCCCAGTGTATACTTGTTGAGACCAGCTTTGTGTAACCCTAGGGTTCCCAGAAATAGTCATGGAGACTTTCCAGGGACCTGACATCCATCCTGAGCAGGCAGAGCGTGCATGTAGTGGAATGTGGATTTTTCCCATGTAACCTCATCTGCTTGTTCAAACCAGGGAGGCCTGGGGTATCTCAGGTTGCACTGATCATAGTTAACTTCAATCTTAAAGAAGGAACTGACTCTCTCTGATGTTTCACAGCTGACAGCCTCTTCTTATTTATCTTCTCTGTACATGGAATTTTCTGCTTGGCAGAAAAGCGGCTTCCACAGATCTCCTTACTTTCATAGTCTGAACACCAGAATGTGTACTTTGTTAGCCCGTCTGTGTTGCTCTGTAACTAATGTCTTATTCTGAAATATATCACCCAGCTGTTTTGCACAGATGCCTGGCTTCCTGTACACAATATGATATTTACCATTTGCGAATTCTGTGGTTGGTGTCAGAATAGTTGATGTTTAACCTCAGCAGCGTGCCCAAGCTTGCCGGTCATTTTCACTTCACCCAGGACTGTTAGGACATCAAACAGTTCCACACTCTGCAGCTTCCCCAGCTGTGGACTGGGGTACGTCTTGATGGGGGTTAAACCTGATAAGAGGCTACAGGAAACTTCAAGGTAACTTCCAGAACAAAGGCACTGGTATAGGTGTGGGCATACCTGATGTTTGAGGGTGGCGTGGGAGCTCTCTAACTGGAATGGAAAACAGGAGTGGGACCTGTGTGAAGGTGATTGACATTATGAGCTGCAGGTTTAGAGTGATGTGGAGTGAGACAGGTTCAGCATGCTCAGCATGCCTTGCTTTAGTTTTTGTTGATCCAGTGTCCTTACATGGGAGGGATAATCGTGATAGTCACGTAGCTCACCTTTTTGGAGTCATCTGAGGCAGATGACTTTGGGGCCCTTCTGGGGTCCTTCAAGGTAGCCAAGAAGTCATAGGAAGTAAGGGATGCAGCACAGGACAGAGGCCAGCTGCTTATACCGGAATCTCAATCAGCTACAGACAGTATATCTATGGAGATAAGGAATGAGGCTTAGGTGGCTCAGCTCACAGGCCCCCTAGCCTCTCTGTGTCAACAGTGGTTGTAAAAAAGATTATATAAGTGTTTCGTAAGCTGTGTCCAAGCAAATGTGCCCAACTGCACTATGTGGCTCTTGTTGACCTCCAGTCATTTCTTCTAGAATCTTTTTTGGAATCCACATGTAGGTATGGAAAAAAGGGCACATTTTTAGAGCTTCAGATTATCAGTGGCAGTTAAGAGAAGGCAGACTGAGATGCCAGGGCAAGGTGAGAGGGGGAAGGGACATAAGCAGAGTTCTGGCTGAAGCTCAGGACTAAGCTTCTATTTGTCAAGTGATCAGAAAAACATTCCTTCTCCTTTCTACCCTTTCCCTGGCCCACATCTCTTCTGGGACCCAAGGCTTCATCCAAATACTTGGGAACTTGGAAATCAGAGGATGATGTCTTAACCATGACTGGGCTGTTGGGCAGAGTCTGGAGATAATACAGAATACTTTCTTCTGCCTCTTCCACCTGATAATGCCTTGCTCCAGCCATGACCCGTTTCTCCCTGGGACCGAGTAGAATATACAAATAGACAGCCCCCTCACTTGTGGGCACAATGTGCTGAGAGACCTTGGGTTTATGTTCCAGGAGCAATAAAAATTCCTGCCCCACCTCTGGCATTTCTAGGAAGCGTCTATCACTGAGGACCCAGCCAGGCTCATGATATCCATTCACTTCGTGTCTATATTTAATTGTTCAGTGACTCATAACATCCCATTATTTTTGGTAGATGAAAGGACTTGAGGAGTCACAGAACTCTGGTGAGGTGGGAACTTGACTCCTGGAAATGTTTTCAGCATGTGTCCAGTGGGAAGATTTTTGTAGAGAACGGTTCAGTCTAGAGCCAGTTGCAGCTGGAAGCCAGCCTGAGTGTGTCTGGCTTTCTGTACATACTTTTTCATGTTGGAATTTGTCCTTATCTATTTTACTACCCAGAAGCTTGATGCATGCTTATGTGGGTGTTTTAGTTTGTTTCTTCATTGCTGTGACAAAACACTCCGACCGCTACCAACTTGGGAAGGAAAGAGTTTATTCAGCTTACATCTGCCAGGTCACAGTTCATCAGGGAGCCCAAGGTAGGAACTCAGAGCAGGAACCTGGAAGTAGGAGCTGGAGCACAGGCCATGAAAGAATGCTGCTTACTGGCTTGCTCCCCTGGCCCCTGCTCAGCCTGCTACCACCAACAGTGGACTGGGCCCTCACACATCACACAACAATCAAGAAGATGCTCCACAGATATGGCCACAAGCCAGTTAAATGGAGGAAATTCCCCAATTAAGTCTACCTCAACCCAGGTGTCAAGTTGACACTAAAGCTATCTAGCACAACTGACCTCTTGTCAACTTGGCACACAAACACATCACTTTTAAACCATAACCTTTTCAATTATTATCCCCAAGATATGATGTTACTATCACAACATAAGACAGTACAGACTTAAAAGCCCCACAGTCCTTAAAAAATCCAAACACCTAGAAGTCCACAATCTCTTTTTAAAGGATCTGTACTGTGGGCTTCTGTAAAATCCAAAACAAGTACTGTCCTATTTCAAATGGAAGAATTGGACACACCAAAGCAAAACCAAAGTCCAGCGAAGTAGTTCAAGGCTGGACATCTGGGAGTCACTCACAATCTTCTGGCCTCCAAAGGGTTCTAGCAACTCCACTTCTCTGACTCTGCCATCCACAGCACAAACATCTCATCTCGCAGACCCAGGCCAGCTCCATTCCACACCTACTGAGGTCCTTGGTGGTCATCCCATGGTCCTGGCGTCTCCAAAAAGCTGAGGTCGCCACTGAAACTGAGGCTGCACCTTCACCAGTGGCCTCTTCTTGCCTCTCAAGGTCCAAAGTCTCAGATATTCTTGCCATGACCCCTTCAATCCTGGGGTCTTAACTGCAACTGAAGCTGCACTTTCACCTATGGCCTTTCCTGGCCTCTCAGAGTGCCAAGCCTCAACTGCTCTCTGTGACCCCTTCATGCCTTTAACACCAGAACCATGCAGGAGACTCTTACATATTACCAAATCCTGCTTCCAGCTTAAGATAGAGGCTTGGGTCCCCTCTGTGTGCTGACCCTAGGAAATATCTCCCAGAAGATTTCACCACAGTGATGCTGGTCTCTTGTTACTTACAGCTGATTTGTATATTGAACCATCCCTGCATCTCTGGGATAAAGCTGACTTGATCATGGTGGATGATCTTTCTGAAGTGTGTCTGTATGTGGTTTGTAAGTATCGTGTTGAGAATTTTTGCTTCTGTGTTCATTAAGGTCTATAGTTTTATTTTTTGGTTGTATCTTTATCTGGTTTTGGTTTTAGAGTGATGCTGGCTTCTTAGAAGGAATTTGGAAGTTCCCCCTCCATTTCTTTCTTTTTGAATAAATTACATAGTATTGGATATAGATCTTCTTTAAATCCATCTGCTGTAAATCCATCTAGTCCGGGGCTTTTTTAGTCAGAAAGTATTGTATTACTGTTTCAATTTCCTTATGTGTTAAGGGTCTGTTTAAGCTGTTACTCTCTTCTTGGTTTAGTTTTGGTGGTTCCCATGATTTTAGATACCCATCCATTTTAGGTTTTCAAATTTAGTAGTGTATTAGTCACTTTTCTGTTGCTGTGATAGAAACACTAACTAAAGCAATTTATAGAAGGAAGAGTTTATTTGAGCTTATGGTTCCAGGGGAATTACAGTCCGTCATGGCAGGGAGGTAAGGTGGCTGGAGGTGGCTGGAGCAGGAGCAGCAGAAGCTAAGCTCTCACATCATCACCAGGCACAGGAAGCAAGAAAGAGACTGGAGACCTGGCAAGGCTTAAGAACTCTCTAAGGCCACCCTCAGTGATGTGCTTCCTCCAGGATAGCCACACCTTCTAAAACCTCCCAAAACAGCGCCATCATTGGGGACAAAATGTCCAAACACTTGGAGCCTATGGGAGGCATTTTCATTCAGATCACCACATTCCACCCCCTGGGCCCCATAGGCTCATGATCATATAAAATGCAAAATGCATTTAGTCCAACTTTAAAAGTCCCCAAAGTCATTATCAATCTCAATACTATTCAAACAGCCACAGTCCACAGGTAAATATCTTAACTGTAAGCTTCTATAAAATTAAAAGACAAATTACATACTCCCAACATACAGTGGAATCGAATACACATTACCATTCCAAAAGGGAGGAATGGAGGCATAGTAAGGAAATACCAGACCAAAACAAGACCGAAAATCAGCAGGGCAAACACCAAATCCAGTAGCTCCACATCCAACTTCTGGGACTTTACTCACAAAGGGCTTTCATGGCTCAGCCTCTCTAGCTTTGCTTCGTGCAACACACATCTCTCTCCTGTGCTGGTACCAATCCCTGAGTGCAGGTCTTCTTGACAGATGCCTCACAGATGCCTCACGAACTTCTTGGGGTCTCCATTGCCAACCAGGCTTCACCTTCACAGCTTCATGCAATGGCCTATCAGGGCCTTCTCTAGGCAGAGGAACCCCTGCTGCATGCTGCCTGGCTTCAGTGGCTCTCTGAAACCTCAGAGGAAGAACTGATGACTCCTTTACTCTTGCATATTTTATGCCTCTAAAGCCAGAACCAGGTGAATGACACTGCCAAGTTTGACGGCAAGTTTGGGATGGACTACAGTCTGCTTTATACATTTTAGAAGCTTTTCTCTTCAGTGGTCCCTGCAGCATTTTCCTTTCACAAGTTGGAGGCTTCACTGGGTGTGTTCTTGCCCTGGAGGCACTCTCTCCATTATTTAAGTTTGAATAGCTAGGCCTCTCCTTAATCACTTTAATCTCCTTATCAATGGGATCCTCTCCATCACATGCCAGGGCTCCAACATTTATCTTCCTAGTGCTCTTTTTCAATGCAAACTGTATTTCTTTCTGCCCCATTTGCTCTCTTTTGCTGTAGATCAGCATAATATTCACCATTAATAGCCACACCACCATTTCTACATTAGGCTGTCTTGAAATTTCTTCTGTCAGAAAAATTAGTCCATTGCTTTTCAACTTAGCCTCAGGCAAGCTTTTAGGTCAAGGGCAGACTCCAGCCAGACTCTTTGCCAAAATATCCCAAGTGCTGCTTAAGTCCTTATTTCCCTCTGGAACTACATTGTTTTCAGCACTACTTTCTTCCAGATGTTTACTAGAATGGTCTGTTAAGCTCTGCTTACAGCAATCAACCACTTTTCTAGCCCAACCATCCAAAGTCTTCCACATTTCTTCAAAACCCCACATGATCAAGTTCTTCACAGCCAACACCCCACTCCTGGTACCAATTTCTGTTTTAGTTTGTTTCTTCATTGCTGTAACAAAACACTCTGACCACTACCAACTTGGGGAGGAAAAGGTTTATTCAGCTTACATCTCCCAGGTCGCAGTTCATCAGGGAGCCCAAGGTAGGAACTCAGAGCAGGAACCTGGAAGCAGGAGCTGGAGCCCCAGGTCAAAGTTCATCAGGGAGCCCAAGGTAGGAACTATGGGTAGGAACCTGGAGTCAGGAGCTAAAGCACAGACCATGGAAGAATGCTGCTTACTGGTTTGCTCCCTTGGCCCCTGTTCAACCTGATTTCTTATACAACACAGGCCCATCTGCCCAGGGATGGTACCATCCACAGTGGGCTGGGCCCTCTGACATCACTAAATAATCAAGAAAATGTTCCACAGACATGGCCACAGCCCAGTCCAATAGAGGTAATTCCCTAATTGAGGCTCCCTCAACCCAGGTGTGTCGAGTTGGCACTAAAGCTATCGAGCACACTGGGTAAGTGGATGGATACTGTTGTATGGGGGACCCTTTGGGCTGGACCTCAGGCCTCTCAGGGGTTGCTCTTATGCTCAGCACTTTACCTGCTCACAGACCTCTTCTGAAGTTTCTTCAGTGTTCTAATTAGGGCAGGTGGGTTGGTCTGTGGCTACCGGCTCCCAGGGTGTATTATGAATCAGCTTTACTTCAGCCTTTTCTTCATGTGGTAGGCTTGCTCTGTGTCCATGACCCACATGTGTTGGGCAGGGCTGGCCACATTCATCCATATATTCTTTGGCACCTGGTCTATGGCCTGTCTAGGACTGATGTTCAGTATTTAGTGAGCAAAGGATTTACAAGAGCACCCTCTAATACCCTAACATAAGGCACCAGGGAAAGGTTTTCTCAATGACCAGAGGACAAAATCCCATAAACTTTTCTAGGCATGACATGGGTGATCTTGTTATGGAGTTTACTCCTGGTCTTGGTAGTGTGATGCAAATGGAGTATTCAACAGGCACCTTTTATGTGCCTTTTGTTCTAGGATATTGAAGGAATAACAGGAACATGAGACACAATCTCATAAAATGCAGCATCCAGTTATTCTGCTCTTTTAAAAATTTATTTTTATTTAATGTGTGTAAGTGTTTGGTTGGCATGTATATTAGTGCACTCATGTCATGAATAGTCCACAGAGGCCAGAAGAGGGTGTCGGATCCACTGGAACTGGAGTTACAGACAGTTGTTAGCCACCATTTGGGTGCTGAGAAACAAATCTGGTTCCTCTGCAAGAGCAGCCAGTGCTCCTAACCACTGAGCCATCTTTCCAGATCCTATTTTGTTCTTTTAAAGGACAAGTCCAAGCTCATCTGTTGAAATTCCAAGTTTTATTTTTCCTAGGCTTTACCAGAAGAGACATAATTTCACAATCGAAACTTGTTCCCTTGTTCCCATGTTTGTAGCATGCTGACAGGCATTCAACAAATGTGCACCAAGTGCTTGCTTGTGCCGGGCACCATGCCAGGGCCCCGATGGACGCGGCAGACATAGACGGATTCTATTTTGGCAGTGGAGACATTGGGCAAGCACATTGTTGCAGTACAGTTAGTTATAAGGGATGCTATGCAGATGCATGGGGCTCTGTGAGAGTGTTTTTGCTGTGGGCTCATGACCTGATCTCCCTTCCTCATGCAGAGGAGATTATGGAAGGGAGGCAGGATTAGTGTCAGGACAGCTGCTCATAAAAGAGAGTGAGGTCATGGTGAAGCTGAGGCCAAATTGAATTTTTATGGCTGGGCGAGTTTTTAAAACTTTGCAAAGCTGCTTCAGTTTATATTCAGCCCTGGTTTCCATGTTTGTTTCTGTGGCACCATGGAGCTGATTCCTGGTTCAGGTTGACTTTAAGGGAGAGTGAGTTGCTTTCCGCTGTGCTTGGCTACCAGTGACAAGCAGAAGCAGTGCTGAGCACTTGCGCAGTTTGTTCCAAGGCTGGCTTTTGGCCTCTTTTTTTTTTGTCCTAGAGGACTGGGCTGGGCAGCTGTGCAGGAGACCTTGTGAGCTCTTGAGCGTTCTCTCTGGACCTGGAAAGTGCCAGATCTAAGCCTCAGTGTCCTCTGGGCCAAACCCCCATTTCCCTAGTTCTTTAGCACAAAAGATCCAGTTCTGTTGTTCATGTCTTCTCTACAACAGACAGCTTCTGCGTACTACTTGCTTTTCCAGGGTTTTAACAGTGTCTGTAGCTGGGGCACAGGGCGCATTTCAACCTTTATCTCCTTCCTCCTTGGTTCTTTTCTTTCCCTTTCTTTGTCCCACTTCCCCTTTTCTTCCTTCTTCCTTCCCCTCCTTCTTGTCTGCTCCTCCCTCTCCTTTCCCTTCCTTCTATACTTTTTGTTTTCCATTATTGTTTTTTGTAACTGCAAAATAAAATTTTTTTTACTTTTACAAACTTTATTGAGAATTTCATACACGCACATAAGGTGTTTTGATCAAATCCATGCCCACTCCCTCCCCTCCAACATTCCCCCGTCTGAAGAGGTCCCTAAAATCTTTTAAGGATTAGATACAAGCTCCCAAATACTTTTGACATTTTTGGCCTTTGGAACAGAATATGTTGCTAACAGGCCCAAAGACATTTTGACTTTTAGCCAAGAAACTGGCTAGATTTCTTTGGGGTCTTTTTACCCTAGCTGCCTAGCCAATTCCTACCTCCTATTCTTATCACACCATCCTCTGAAGAGGTTACCCAAATCGCCAATAGAAAATAGGGACGCCGACCACTCTGGTTTCTTCCATGCTGAACAGGGGCGCAGGGTGTGGCAATTGGGGTACCCCTTCAGTGGGCCTATCTAAAAGACTCCCAACTTGCATAACTTTTGTCTCTAAGGGGAGAAGAAAGTCCTTGAATCATGAATGGGAGATGTGAAGAAGTAAAGGCAAGAGTAATTAGCATTACAAGTTCTAGACAGGGAACTAGAAAAAAGTCAGAACAGGGCAGTTTTCAAATGTTCATATGAGAGTCCATTGGAGTTTCTTGACAAGAGCTTCCAAAAGCATCCCTCTATTGGGTTCTTCCTCATTTTTTCTTTTTTCTTCCAAGGCTGGACTAGTTGGCTGAGAAGAGTGGCTGGATATTCAGGTGAGGGTCCAGTAACCCTGCTTGCAAAATTAAATTGTTTAAAGCATGTCAATGAGGATTTTAACCTCTACAAACTTAATTTAGGAGGAGCATGCTCTTTTCTTATTCAGTTATCCGGAGTAAGATCCTCCATCCTGAAGACAATGGGAAGTTCCCAAGCACTCCGTGGGAAGCTCTGAGGAATGCCTCCTATTCCACAAAAACCATTCCAACAGCCACTTGTCAGCCTGGCCACCCCTAATCTCAGAAGAATCTGTTTCAGGGTCCCAGGTCACTGATATCTTTCTTGACCTCAATATAGACCCCTGGAGTTTCTCAAAGCATAGCCCTGTTCAAATTACAAAGGCCAAGTTTGCTTTGAAGGCTTGGGGAGAAGCACAACCAATTGGTGGTTTCTATAGAGACTATGCCATCAGTGTGGGACACTTACCCTGTAATGAACACGAGTCCCACTGCTGTCCCATACTTTCAAGGGGACACAACCTAAATCTGATTTTTGTTTCCCGCTGAGATCCAGCTCTACCTCCAACACAAATCTCGGTGCATCTGTATTGACTCAAAGTCCCCATAATTCCTCTGTTAATCTTGGGAATAGTGGAGCCATCTGCACCTCACTTTCTCTTGCCAATAGCTTCTTTATCCTTTTTTTCCTGGTATTTTGAGACAGGGTATCCCTATGGCCCCAGCTTGGAACTCACTATGTAGACCAGGCTAGACTCGATCTCACAGGAATCCACCTGCCTCTGCCTCTGAGTGCTGCAATTAAGAGTTCACCACCAGCTTTCCTTTTTTTGATCACAGGGGAAAAAAATGCCATGGGGGATATTGATGCTTCATCCCTAAGATGTGTTTAGCTCTGTGGCAGTGAAAAGACAACCACACTACTCAATAGGATGCTTCCTGTTGCCGCCCTTGTCCAGTCTGGAGTATCAGAACATTTAGAGCTTCATAACTTCTTGGCAGAGCAGAGGACTTACCTGGTTCTCTTTAGGTTTCTGTTGCCAGAATGTGTGGAAGTTAGACTTTCTCACTTGTATAACACACATTGCACCTCCACTGCTATCACCATTATCTGCAACTCTATTTACATGATAGGTGTCGTCACCATGCTACATGATCAGCACATCGCTACCATCACCTTTACCACCACCTCCATCTCCATCTGTGCCTGCATCACTGCCACCACCACCACCTCCACCTCCATCTGTAACTCCATCACTGCTCCCCACCATCCCAATCATCTCTCCCAACTTCATCTCTATCTGAAACTCCATTTTCATGGTAGGCCTCTGTCCTCTATCACCACCACTACACAGACTTTCATCATCACTACAATCACCTCCATCACCATCTCCGTCTCCATCTGTAACTCCAACACTGTTATGCTCATCACCACTATTGCCATCACTACTACCATCATGCTCATCATCATTATTCCCACCACCACCTCCTCAACACCACTCTGGTTCTGTCCTAACTCCATCACTTCCACGGTAGAAGCCTCTCTCCTGCATGTCCATCACTACTACCACCTCTACCACTGTCACTACCATTAACATCAGCACAGTACCACCACCTTCACCTTCACTTGTAACTACATTACCACCGTTATGGCTGTCATCATTGTTACCATCCTCACCACTCTCTCTGTCATTACTATCACCTCCGCCATCACTACCTCCATCTCTGTTCAGAACTTCATCACTACACCTGTGGCTATCATCATTGTCACTATCATCACCTTTGTCACAATTCCCACTACCACCAACACTTCATCACCTCTGCCTCAGCACTACTTCCATCATCCTATTATTATCTGTACCTTCACCTCCCTCATCACCACTGTCACTGTCTGCCTTTTCCACCACCTTTCCACCACTATCCATTTCTGACTCCATCTTCATTTGCACCTCCGTCACTATTGCTATGCTCATCATACCCCAACTATCATCATAATCATTCTCAACCCATTCACCATCATCATGACATCCACCTCCACCTTCACCACCACCACACCATCACTACTTCCATGGCCATCACTGCCAACATCACTAAAAAGATGGCTGAAAATACAGCCTTTATTTATTTCTTGAAAAATTTTTCTCGAAACCAGCAAATGCACAATCTGAATGAAAGACTTATTTTGTATCACCTAACAGAGCACTTCACATCTCTATTGGAGGCATCTGAATTTAGCTTATTTCACTAATTCTAAATACCCTAAAACAATCCTATATAGCTGCATAAACAAACTAACTCTCTAAAAGACAGAGGATTTGGGTGCTGAGGAGATGGCTGAGATGGTGAAGTCCTTGCCATACAAGCATGAGAACATGTGTTGGATCCCCAGCACCCATGTAAAAAAACTGGGCGTGGTGGTGTGTATTAGTAATCCCAGTACTCTGCTCAGGAGGAGGAGACAAGAGGCTATCCAGGGCTTGCTTGCCAGCCATTCTGGCCTAATCGGTTTTCTTCAGACCAACCAATGAGAGGTCCTGTCTCAAAAGCCAAGGTGAATAGCTTCTGAATGAGGTTGGCTTCTGGCCTCTACATGCTTGCCTACACAGGTGCATGCATACCTGCACACATTGCATCCACACAAACATGCACCCATGTTCATGCACCCACACCAAGGAAAGGAAAGAAGAATTTGACTAAGAGATTATTGCTACATTTGTAGAACAGTGATACCCATCAAAAATAACCATTCTTTGAAAATGTTATAGATGTGTACAATGCATCTTAATTATATCATCCTCTGGCTCCATCCTTCCAACTCCCTCTGATCTTCCTCTTCAATATATCTCCCATCCAATTTCAAATCATCTTTATTTTATTATAGCTCACGAGTCTAATCAGTGCTGCCCATACGTGTGTGGGTGTGGGGCTCTGTACAGTGACCACCCCTTAAAATGACTGCCTTGTAGCAGCCGTCAGTTGCCAATAGCTCTTCAAGTAGGAGTGCGAACTCAGGAGCCCCTCCTATATCCAGGAGGCTTGATTTTGTGTAGGTTTTGTGCACGTAACCAACTATAGCTGCCATGAGTTGACGTGTGCAACACCCATATCATATCCAGAGCTCAGCATTTCAGAGCACTCCTCCCCATCCTCCAGCCCTTACATTCTTTCCATCTTTCTTTGATGGTCCCTGAGCCTTGGAGGTGGTCAATATAGATGCCCCATCTACAGCTGTCATCAGGGTTCTTGACCTGAGACCCATGGACCCTCAAAGGATCCACAAAGGGTGTTCACAAGTCTGCGGACTGGGACATTGCAGTTCTATCCTTACTAACTTCGCACTGAATTTTTGTTTTTCCTTCAATGAAGTATGACCAACAACTTAACTTTGCCACTATTACAAATTGCAGGTATTCATATTGCACACTAGCTGAGGACGTCTTGAGATACTGTTTCTGTTTGTTGCTTCTTTGAAAAGTCGTCATGCTTGCTGTTTGTCTTGTTATTTAATGTGTTGGTAAAGGAAATCCGCAGTACACTTCTGCTTTAGTTTCACCATTACCCATTTTTGTTTTGTCCTAGGAACTTTACTTCAAACTGCTAAGAGCTCCAAGCATAAGTCAGCTTCCTGACTCCAAACGCCTTTCAGATGTTGCTTCTCTGGAGCATTTAGGGTCAACAGTGGAAGATGCTCTGCCTTGGCATCTGTTCCAAGAAGGAATCGTCATTTACAGTTTGGCATAGATCCCTTCAGATTCTGTCTTAATGTAATACTCATATTTAATATATACATAATAGGATATACACAGATGCACAGTTATCCTTAGTGGAATCACTGTATTTGATGCCAGGCTTTTGTACTTATCATCTCTTGCAAATGGGGAAAAAGTTGCCTCCCTTTTCCTGGCCTGCTGTGAAGTGTCAGAGTTCATCAATCTATCCCTCCCCTTGAGGGATATTCAGGTTGGTTCCGAGTTCTCTAGCACATCATTTAACAGAGCAGATCTTCCTTCTTGCTGAGACAACTTCACTCATCTTCTTGACACTCTTCATTTTTCACAGAGCCAGAGGCTGGAATGCCTAAGATGAAGGTGCTGGCAGATTTGGTGTCTTCTGAGGGCTCACTGCCTGGTTCACAGATGGTGTCTTCTTGCTATGTCTGCATGGTGGAAAGAGTGAACGAGCTCACCCAGGTCTCCTTTATAAGGGCACTAATCCTTTTACAAGAGTTCTGCTCCATGACTTATTCATGTCCAAAGATGCCATCTCCCAATTCTGACCTTGTGAGTTAGGATTCTAACAATTTTAACAATTGGGCTGTGGTGGGGGTATGGCATCACATGCAGACAAGAGCATTACCTTGCACAGCGGTCCCTCAGCATCTGTGGGGGATTGATCCTAAGATACCCTGCCTGTCATTACCCGGATTGCAAAAACCATGATGCTCAAGTCCTCATATAAGATGGCACAGTATTTGCATATAACACGCATGGTGTTCTGTGAACTTTTAAAAAAGACAAATTCTTGCTATGTAGCCCAGGCTGGCCTTGAAGTTTTAATCATCTTGCCTCAGGTTTTTATGTGCTGTGATTACAGGTGTGCACCACTATGACCTGCTTTTCCATATACTTTATATTATTTCTAGATTATAACATCTATGGCAATGTAAAGATGATGTAAATAGTTACTGTTCTGTGTTGTTTGGAGAATAATGACAAATAAAATGTTCAGTTACAGATATAGTTCTTTTTTAAAAAATATTCTATTATTTTTACCTTATGTGCATGAGTGTATTGCCTGCATGTATGTAAGTGCACCTGTGTCATGCAATGCCCACGGAGGTCAGAAGAGGGTGTCAGATCCTCTGGTACTGGAGTCACAGACGGTTGTTAGTTGCCATGTGGGTTTTGGGAATCCAACCCAGGTTTTCTGCAAGAGCAGACAGTGCTCTTAATCGCTGAGTCATTTCTCCAACCCTTCCAGACACAATTCTTTTTAAGAAATATTTAAAATCCACAGTTTTTTTAATCCAGGCATTAAAAACTGTGGCTAAGGAGGGCTGACTGTATTTACATGTACTTACAGTGTGTTCAGTTACCTCACTTGGTGCCAGACGCTGAGGGAAACCCAGTCAGAGACTCTGAGACTTATCTGAACAAACACACAAGTAGAGAAATGACATCTTCCTGCCTGCCCTAAGCCTCTCTCAGCAGACACATGGCCTCTCCATGTAGGTATCATCACCCCTCCCAGTTCCACAGTGGATCTAGATCATCCTCAAGCTGCAGATCAGAGTTCCTCTGCCGAGGGCACAGCACAGCCACCCACCAAGGACACGTGTGTCCAGCAAGCAGCCGTGGACTTCTGACCTGATTAGATCCAGAACTCCCATTTATCAGCACTGCCAGGTGCCTGGAAGCTATCACACACTCCGGAGCACAGGCAGCATGCAGGTTTGGGCAGAAGGCCCTGGTAGGGGATGGATGTAGGAGGAGCTCTGCTGGAGGCCCAGAACTGGCAGTGGGCTGTGCAAGGTGGGGTTGTGGGGCTCCACTTCTCTGCAGCCAGGTCATGGCTTCCTGGCCAATTGAGGTAGATCTGATCTTACATATCACCATCACAGTATTAGAGTTCTGAAGTAGACTATGTACTTACTTAAGGCTTATATTTTTGGTCATGGGCTGAATATTGTTTTAATAAATACAAAAATTTATAGTAACACTGGGTAAATGATTCCCCCTTAAAATTGTACAGTCATACCATATCTGCAACTATGTAGGCACTGCATTTTCAGTGAAAGGGTAAGTGGGGTTTTGTCTTTTTCGTGTGTGTGTGTGTGTGTGTGTGTGTGTGCGTGTGTGTGTGTGTGTAATGGAAACATTGCACTTAGAAAAAACAGCATTGCATTAGTATAGGTATGAACGTGGTGCCATATTTTGAAGCATGTATCCACAAATTCTCTGATACATATCCCTTCAAGAGGTGGGGCATACGTTCCCACATGGAACTAGACTTAACAACTCATTTCTGATTAACAGAACCTGGCAGAGTGGATGGTATATCACCTACAAGGTTGTAAAGAGACTGCAGCTTTCTTCCTGGGAGTCTTCGGTCAGTTCTGAATCCCTTGTTCTGCACATAAAAGCTACTGTGGCACACAGGCAGCCCTGGAGGGAAGCCATGCAGGGAGAAATGAAGCCTCCTGTTACGAGCCACGTGAATGGGCCTCGAAGCAGATTCTTGGCCTCTTCAGAGGGTAATAGCAACACTGGCTAACAACTCTGCCTCTATGAGGGACCCTTAGCCAGGATGTGTTAGTCATCTTTCCGTGGCTGTGACAAAATACCTTAAAAAACTTTCGAAGAGGAAAGGTTTATTTCAGTTTCAGTTCATTGGTAGGCTAGTTGCATTGTTCTGTTGCTTACTTCATGGGAGAGGAGAGGAGGGGAGGGGAGAGGGGGGAAGGAAGAAAAGGGGAGGGGAGGGGAGGGGGAGGGGAGAGACATTTTGGGCAGGAGAGTGAAAAAAATGTGAGAGCAAACCATTGTATTTTTCTGAGTATTTTGTTTTACTTTAATACACATGAATTCAACATAGTAATGCGTGTCACTGTGATAACAAGACCAAGCACGCTGGGACCCCCATGGCCTTTCTGCTTCAGCACACCCTGATGGTGTCCTGTTCTGACTGGCCTGACTCACCTCATAGAAGCTATGCCTTTGTCCCCAGATGGAACAGGGACATCCCATGGGGCTCCCTCAGTAACATAAACTAGAACTTGGTAGGTAACTAGCCCAGCTTCTTTGCCTGTAAATTGGGGGTAACTGAGGCAAGCTTCATACAGTTTCCAAGCCCCAGCAAGACTGAGCCTCAGTTACTCAAATAAATGCCTGATTGGGAATAAATACACTGTGGGAATAAATAATTTCCTTCTTTCCTTCTGTCTCACCTCTCCACCCTTAAAGGCTCCTTACCCTCCAACCTTCACCTCAGGCTCTGAGTCTGGGACATTCAAAAGATACAGTCCCAACAATTTTTGGATTATCAAGCCACCTGGGAATAAAACAATCCCTTTCTGAGGAGACTTTTATTTTGTATTTCATGTCATAAGCTGTTTTAAAGATTAAGAATGCAGAGGAGTCAGCCCTCTGTGTCTGCGGGTTCCCTGTTCATGGTTTAAGTCAGCCAAGATGGAAAAGATATGAAAACAGGTCTGTACTGGTCATACACTGAGTTTTTTTCTCATCTTTGCTCACTAAGCCTACAGTGTAGGGACTATTCACATGGTGCTTGCATTGCATTGGGAATTATAAATTCTCTAGGGATGAGTTAAGATTCAGAGAAGGATGTGTGTAGGCTCTGTACAAACACCACTTCATACAAAGCACGAGCATCTTCAGACTTTAGTGTCCTTGGAACTTGTAGGACCAATCCCCACAGACACCTAGGGATGAGTGCGCCTTACTACAAGTAAAGCAAAGAAACAGGCTGGGGAGATGGCTCAGTAGGGAGAGTGCTTGCACGAGGACCTGAGTTTGGGTCTCCAGAACCCATTATGAAAATTGAGTGCAGGGGCTGGAAAGCCAACTCAGCGGTGAAGAACACTGGCTGCTCTTGCAGAGGACCCGGGCTCGATTCCCAGTATCCACATGGTGGCTAACAACCATCCATAGCTCTAGTTCCAGGAGAATCTGACACCCTCTTCTGACTTCTGTGGGCATTGTGGGACATGGCTGCACTTACACAGATGTAGGCAATACACTCACATGCATGAAATAAAAACAACAAATAAACTATTTCTTAAAATTTGGGTGCGAATGGTGGAGGCAGACATAGGCAGATTCCTAGCGCTCATTGGCTAGGCAGCCTGGTTGACTTATTGAACTCCAAGTTCAGTGGGCTGTCCCCCAAAATGCAGTGTACTGGTACACTGACCATGCCCCTGTGGATGATCACATACCGATGTGCATATGGGCAGCAGTAATTGGACTCAGAAGTTACTAATAACAATAACAAAAGATCATGAAGCTGGGAGGGTGATAGGGCAGGGGACACTGGTTGGAGGGAGGTAATGGTGGATGGACATGATCAAAATTCATTGTATAAATGTATGACAATTCAAAGAACAAATAAAAATAGTATTAGAAAATGTGGAGAGTGACTGACATGCATCAACATCTGGTCTCTACAGGTCCAGGCACACAGGTGCACATGCACCTACAGGAGCATGTACAGACACACAAGCAGCCCAATCAATAGATTGCAGTGTAATTCTCCACCTGTCTCTCCACATCCTATTCAGCTTCATAAAGGCAACCATCATTAATGGTTTGCTGTGCATCTTTCTGATAGTTTTCTTAGTATATATTTAGACTTTTAGGTTAGATTATTTTATCTCATTTGAGGTAAATAATCCATCATCCAGCCTGCCACGCCTTTCACTCTTCTCATACCTCTTCCCTCAACTCCCTTTCAGTCACCCTGGGCCCCTGGGCTCCTGCTGTTGCTTGGTCCAGTCAGCGAGCGCCCTCTCTGGGCTTTTGCATGTGTCCTCCCTTCCGACTGGAACTCCTTCCCCATCTGTTGCATGGTTGCCTTCCTTGCTCTCTACAGGTTTCCACTCCCACAGGTGCCTCTCGGGGGACCTGTTCTCTGAGTGCCTTGTCTAAAGTTGTGTTCCTTCTCATACTGGGTGTGTGCATCTTTTCCATATCTCTCCACACCACGTGACACAGCACACGTTTTATTTATCGTTTATTTTTGCTCTTCCTCATTGGAATAAAACTCCACAAGAGCACGGGGTTTTCTCCATTTTGTTCACTGCTATGTTCTTAGTGCTTGGAACAGTGACTGGCATGCAGGAGCTGTTTAGTAAAGCTGAGCTGAATTAATGCACTCACAATCCCTTCCCTTCCTACACACACACACACACACACACATGGTTTTACCTCTTGCTTTTTCTAATTTAAAACACACAATCCCTTCCCTTCCTACACACACACACACACACATGGTTTTACCTCTTGCTTTTTCTAATTTAAAACCTCCGAGATTGTTTCTTGTTCAAAATAGAGAATCATTTCATTCTTCTAAATACCTATTGAGTATATAACATGTGGATATGTTTAAACAGTCTCCTCTTGATGAACACTTAGATTATTTCTAGTCACCAGTAATTGCAAATTGCAAACAGTGATGCAGAGTCCCCTATGATCAGCCTTTCCTTCCTTCCTTCCTTCCTTCCTTCCTTCCTTCTTCCCTCCCTCCCTCCTTCCCTCCCTCCCTTCCTTTCTTCCTTTCTTCCTGTGCTATGGATGAAACCCAGGACTTACACAAGCAAAGTAAGTGCTCTATCACCAAACTTTATCTCCAAATTGTTTCATACACACACACACACACACACACACACACACACACACACACACACACACACACACACACACACACACATATATATATATATGGGAATGTGTATATATATGAAATACACATATATACATATATTTCTCCCTTTTGCTCATTAAAATAATTGAGCTGGGGGCTGGAGAGATGGCTCAGTGGTTAAAAGCACTGACTGCTCTGGCAGAGGACCTGGGCTCAGTTTCCAGCACCCACATGGGTGCTAACATCCATCTCTATGTTCCAGAGGATGCCAACAGCCCCTTCTGGCTTTCAAGAGCATTACACACATTTGGTGCACTTATACACATGCTTGCAAAACACTCATGCATAGAAAATCAATAAATTTTAAAGAAAATTGAAAAATTGGGGCTGGAGAGATGGCTCAGTTGTTAAGAGCACTGGATTTTCTTCCAGAGGACCTGGATTCAGTTCCCTGTACCCACATGGCAGTTAACAGCCATCTCGCTCCACTGGAATCCGATATTCTCTTCTGTTCCCATGGGTTTGCACTCATGTAGTGCACTTATATAAATGCAGGCAAAACACTCATACACATAATTGTTTTAATTTTAAAAAATTGAGCTGTTCAATTTTTGAAGTTGTGGTTCACAAGTCCTGTTTCTATGTTAAGCCCTTCATAATTCGGTCCTTTGTTCATAATCTCTCTTAAATACCTTACCCATCTTTTCATTTGTATTTTGACAGCATTTTTTAGATTAAATGTTAAATATCTTATTGCCAACCTAGTCAATACTTTTACTTGTGACTTAGTTTTGTCTCCATTATAAAAACCTTGGCTTCTCCAAAAATAATATGAAAAGATTGCCTCATGTTTCTTTCTGGTACTTTTATGAATGTCTAATTTTGCCTGTAACGTTCTTTTGTATAAAGGCATGACAGAGGATCGCTTGACTTTCCCTCTATGATCAGCCAGCTTCCCAACAATACTCACTGAATCCTCCATCTTTCCTGCTGTGCTGTGAAACATGCCTTATTCCTTAGTCTGTGCTTTCTAGTCCGTACTCAGACTATTTTAACTCACTGAGCTTCTGTTCACATACCAGAGTTAAACAGCTTCAACTGCTCCATTACCGTAGCTTAATCATTTATTCATGTCTGGGAAGAGCAAGCCCAGTGAGTCATTCTGAAGTCTTTTCTCAATTCCCCCAAGCCACTGGCAAAAATGGCAGGTTTCAGGTGGTAAAATTGCTGTCTTTTCTCTTTAGTGACAGGACTCATGAGTGGAACACACACTCCCTGATGCTGTTAGCTGGCAAGTTCTGCTTACTTACTGAAACTTCATAACCAGAAGATAGGGTAGCACCGTGGTTTGAATGCAGTCACATGTCTCTCAGAAGCCCAGGTGTTTGAACACGTAGTCCCCAGTGGGTGGCACTGTTTTGGGAACTTGTGGAATCTTTGGACTATTTCCTAGCTAGCAGAAGTGGGTTTCCAGGAGCGGGCCTTGAAGGTGATACCTGTTTCTGGTTGTGACCCCAGCCCTCTGCCCCCTGATCTGCCAAGGTGAGAATAAATCATGTTACAAGCTTCTGCCACCACGGAGGGAACCACTCCAGTCACCAGACCTTCCTTGCCATCATGGACAGGTTCCTCTGGAACTGTGAACTGAAATAACTTCACTCCTCTAAGTTGCATCTGTCAGGCAAAGTCAAAACTCCTTGCCTTCCTGTATTTTCTTCTGAGGTTATAGCCCTGTCTGTGCCAAACAGGTTGATGTGGTGCTGTGGTCTGTTTACCACCACCAGGTATGACGAAAAGGGCCAGGATTTGTCTATTCATATAGCAGTCTGGAGGCACATCTTTTCTCATAAAAGAAAAAAAAAATAAGAAGACAAAACTAGAGAGAAGAAAGAAAGGAAAAGAAAGAAAAAAATAGAAAATGAAAATCAGAAAAAAGAAATTCCACTCTTGATGCCCTTGGCACTCAGCTGCTGCTCAGGACTTGGAGTAGGCTGTGGGGCCGCCGTGCGGCCAAGCCAGTGTAGACACACTTTCTTTAGCTCTTCCTACACTGCCCTAGGGCTTCTCATGGTCTCCAGACACTGATGCAGTGGGAGGTTGGTATGAAGTTAATGTTTGGAGTGGGTGAAGTGTAGGAAGCAAAAACAGACCTTTAGACATTTTTCTTACTCTGCTTTTTCTTGTAGAATATTCCTGGCTTCTACCAGATCAGGCCCCCATTGTGCTCTCTTGCCCTGGGCCTTCTGCGGCCTCCCTAAGAGGTCTAGAAAATAAAACTCAGATCCTTGGAAAAGCAGTTCCAAGACAGCCTGACTCGTCCTGACCCTTACCTATGAACTGCTTAGGTCATCTGTTGGGTTCCCTGTCGTCCTCCAAGCATCTACTGTGGAACTTTCATACCTCAGGAAATACAGGTGCTTAGTGTTTGCTTCTTATCCAGGATGAGCTGAGTCAGCCTCAGAAACATACCAGTGAACATACACACAGGTCTGAACAACCTCACATCTACTTCTCAGAGACCTATGCCCAAGGCAAGGTCTCTGTTGCTGTGAAAGTGGACATCTTCTATATAGGCAAGTGGTAATGACAATGGTTATGGCTGTGCTTGTTTACTGGATGCCAGACACTGCTCTGACCTCATTATGTGTATTAGCTCATTTAAGTGTCACAAAACCCACAAGGTAGCTATGCATATTATTCTATTTTTATAGCTAAATTGCAGTGACTTGCCAGGATTCAGTGAGCCTAAAGGGGTGCCCAGGAGGAACCTGAGAGCTTGGCTCATGGTAAAATCTCAGTAAAAGTGGTGGCAGACACTTGTCCTAGCTCTGAGGTCCAAATAATGCATATCAGTACACAGGGGCATTATGTTAGAAGCTTGAAATTGGCCATCACTATAGTTCAGGGGTGTGTGTGTGTGTGCGTGTGTGCGTGTGTGTGTGTGTGTGTGTGTGTGTGTGTTGTTTTGTCTCCCCAGCATACTTTCATAGAAATAATCTCAGAATTGCCTCTTTATTAAAAATCAGTGTACTCAGAGAGGAGAACCCCGCCCCCATTTGTTTTTTGGTCTTTTTTGAGACAGAGTCTCCCTGTAGCCCCAGCTGGCATGGAACTCGCTATGTAGACCAGGCTGGCCTTGAACTCACAGAGTTCCACTTTCCTCTACCTCCAGAGTTCTGGACTAAAGGCCTGTGCCACCACACTCGGTCCAAGTTTCTTTAATAGAAGGAACATCTTTTCTTCGTAAGTTGATGTTACCGTACTGATAATAAAATTCAATCAGGGAAGAGTTTGACTTCGGTGGACTACCTGCAGGGGCCTAGGGTATGGTGGTGGTGGAGCCTATGATGATGGGCAAGTGGCCTGGAAAACCCATAGGTACTGCTTGGAAAGCTACTGTGACTTGCCCTCACTAGGAAGCAGGGGCTTGTGCCCTGCCGCCACATCACTTTCTGACTAGATTTTTAAATATAAAAGCGAAGCCCAGAATTAGATCATGTGAGGGGAGCTGTGACAAGAGTTCACTGAAACTTCAGAATTGGCTGGGGCAGGTGACCCTGCTGGGCAGAGTGGGTTTAATATGGTATGTATAGCCTCATGTATTCTAGTTCCAGTTCTGTGTTGACCTCCCTGCAGTAACTCAGCAAAGGCATTTGGAATCTGTTACTTTCCTTAAGAAAAGATTTGGTCTACGAAGACCTCCATGTAGCTCATCACTGGAGCTCTCTTCGCAGAATGCACTCAGACTGTAATGCATTGCACCAATGTGATTACCATGATTTTCATGAAAATGTTTTAGAGCCAGGATGTGTGTTGTATGAGAAGAAAGTTGACTTGGTGTTTGCATGGACTAGATCACAGAGGAAGACAAAACCAGTCTAGTTTCCTGACTAGACTCCTACTCCTTGGCACTGGAGCAGCACATCATTAGAGCAGCACTTTCCATATGACTGAGGTCTCTCTCTTTCCCTTCAATCACACTGGACCCTCTAAGGGGAAAAAGACTTTCTTTTCTCATCTTGGCACCCCAGTTCTCCACAGCGTGCTTTGAATAATGGTGGTACTCCATTAACATTTGGGGACTGAAACTCAGACCATGGAACCAGCAGCCGCTACCTGGTGTCCACCAGTCACTCTGCTTTCTGCCGCCATGCCCAAATAGAAGAACCTGAAGTCCTCAAGGAGGAGTATGTTAGAATAACGGCTCTACAGTCTACTTCCTTGGCAGGTATGAGGCAGGATAGACAGGAAGGAAAACTGTGACAACATGGGAAGGAAAAAGTGCCCCTCACTCTGGAGGCTGGTTGAAGTTTCTCTCTAGCTTAAAATAAAAAGTTCCAGGAAAATCACTGACATAGAGACAGTATTTCTTTTAATAATCTCAAAATAATAATCAAGTAGGCTTAAGTGTATGTATGACCTTAGACTGGGCTTCAGTCCCTTCCCAGATATTTTCTGGAAATTTTGAAAACAAGATTTTTGTTTATGGTAAAGATATCTTAACTTCCTGCAACTCTGTAATCTACAATTTTGTCTTACCAGGTGTAATCTTGTCAGGTATACCCCAGTACCCTAGGAACTGTTCTGTGAGCTCCTTTAAATTTCTTAGAAATGTTGTAAAGATAACTCTAGAGCTCTCAAAATTCACATATATGGTTATTTTCTAAAGATTGATTTATTATTTTTATGTGTGTGAGTGTTCTATCTGCTTGTATGTAAGTGCACCTATGCATTGCAGTGCTTTTGGGGTCCAGAAGTGGGCATTGGACTCCCTGGAACTGGAGTTACAGAAGATTGTGAGTTGCCACTTGGGTGCTGGGAACCAAACTTGGGTCCTCTGCAAGAGCAGTCAGTGTTCTTAACTGCTAAGCCGTCTCTCTAGCCCCTTATATAAATATATTGTAAAGATAGTGAAGTACAATTCTCCCTTGAGAATCCCATGTCTACAGGTGAGTTTGTCTCGTTCTTTTCCTGAGTCCCTCTCTTTCTATTAACCCTTGTTCTTAAATCTAAGAATGTCTTTTAGCTGAGCATCGTGATGTGTGCCTTTAATCCCAGCACTTAGGAGGCAGATACAGGCAGATCTCTATGAGTTCCATGCCAGCCTGGTCTACATAGTGAGGCCCTGTCTCAAAACAAAAAAAAAAACAAAACAAAAATGTCTTTTTAAAAAAAATTATTATTTTTATTTTATGTGTATGAGTGCATTGCCTGCATGATGTAAGTGCATCCATGTTGTCCAGTGCCCATGAAGGTCAGAAGAGGGCGTCAAATCCCCTGGAACAAACGATTGTTAACCACCTTGTAGGTGCTGGGAACTGAACCTGGGTCTTCTGCAAGAGCAGCCAGTGTTCTTAACCACTGAGCCATCTTTCCAGCTACACAAAATGTCTTTTTAAAAAATATTTATTATTTATTATTTTTATTTTATGTGTATGAGTGTATTGCCTGCATGTATGTGAGTGCATCCATGTCATGCAATGCCATGGAGGTCAGAAGAGGGCTTCCGATTCCTCTGGAACTGGAGTTGAGAATGGTTTGTAGCCACTATGTGGGTGCTGGGAATCGAACCCACTCAGCACTCAGTGCTTTTAACTGCTGAGCCATCTCTCCGGCCCCATAAAATGTCTTTTAATTAGCTAATGCTGCTTCATACTGGCTTGTCCTGAAATTCTTTTCTATGGCAAAATCAAGAATCTGACTTTGTCTTTACCTACAGGATAAGGGAAAGTGTTAGGCCACTGGGGGCAGCAGTGTGGCACTGTCTCCGCCTCTAACACTGCTGACAGAAGCTTCCACATCTGTAAGCTTGGGTCTTCCCTTCCCAGAAGGTGATCTCCAATGGAGGGATGTAGATTTGTAGATTCGTTTCTGTTCTTGTGGCCTCATTAAGAAAGAAAAGCTAGTTTTCTTAATTGGCTGATTTTGAAATGCTAATTTGGTACCTACAAGCATCTACCAGTTGACCTAACCTACCTCAGACATCTCTTGTTCTATACCACTAGAGCATCTTTGCTGAGGATAAGGTGTGCTCCCCGTGGGGCTGAAAACAGTCTTCCTCATTAGGAATGATTTATAGGCTTATATCCCTGACTTCATGTACCTGTTTTGACTCTGAAAAGCAATCATGGATAAATTGAATGTAAGTCAGTCCTTCTAACTGTGGTTTCCATGTTCACAGATTCAATCAACAACAGATAGTATTTTTAGAAATTTTTTTGTACAGAGCATGTGTATATTTTTCTTGTCATCATTCCCTAAACAATACAGTATTTTCATATAGTAGGTATTTCAAGAAACCTAGACATGATAAAAGTGTAGAGAGGATATGTGTAGGCTATATGTAGAAGGTATTGGACCAGTCACAGATTTTAGTGTCTTTGGGATGTCCCTGAACCAGGACATGCCAAGGGAAGACTGTATGGTAAATGATGTTATATGCTTGAAGAGCTCATTATCTGAACGGGTGACACATTTTGCTTGTATATGTACAAAGTCCCCTAAAAATGATGACACCGTACAAGTACAAGGCAGATTAGGGCCAAAGCAGGAAGCTGTCTACTGATCATGCCGTGTTCATTGACCCACTTGAGCCCCCCTGGTGTAGAAACGTCAGTCAATTGACGTGCAAACTGAGAGAAGCTTCAAACTGAAGCCCATCCATAAGATTGCTCTTCTCCCTTGATCCCCACAGACTGTATCAGAGGAAAAGAAGCCTAGAACAAAACTCTACAGGGGCTGAAAATTGGAAGGTAATGTCTCCAAGCTTGAATTCTGGAAAATGCCCACAAACCTACAGAAAGAAGGAGGTTGGATGTGTGTGAAGGGAGAAGAGACAGATTCTCCAGGAGTGGCCTCCAAAGTGTGTATGTGTGTGAAGGGGAATGGGATAGTCTTCCCTTCTGGGAGTGACCTCTAAGGTGGATGGTATGGGAACAGAGGTTGAGCACAGGCTACAGAACAGTTCTTTGCTCCCCAGATTTATATACCAAAGCGCTAATCCCTGATACCTCAGCATGTGACCTTATTTGGAGATAAGGTCTTTATAGTGATAATCATGTTCAATGTTGTCATTAGTGTGGGCCCTAATCCAATATGACTAGTGCCACGGAAAAAGGAAGTTTGGACCTTGACATTCAGGGAACATGCCATGTGAACATGAAGAAAGCTGTGTATACATCAAGGAGAGGGCCAGGGAGCAGACTCTTTCCTCACAGTCCTGAGAGCAACAGTCCTGGCAGGCAGCATGTTGATCTGGGGCTCCTCATCTCCAGAACCACACACAGCAAATGCCTGCTCTGATCCTGGCTCTTTCCACCCCAATGAGGTATAACTCATATAGTTGCTTTAGGGGACAAATGCTGAAAGATCTCCTGGATCAGAGCACCAGTAAAGTGGAAGTACTGATGCTGAGTCTCTTAAGGACAGTGGTGAGCCCTCGGGGCCACTGGACAGAACTGATTCTGGCTGCCCTATGCTGCATAGCAAAGAGGAGCTCAGCTGTTACCCAGTGCTGTCCAGTGCTGCCCAGTGCTGTCCAGGGTCTCCACCTTATCTTCTCAGCCTACTGGATTTCCAGTCTAGCAAAATAAGAGGATTCCTGGCCTGGCTAAATTTGGGCCTTGCTTAGCTGTAGGTCTCATTTCTTGACTAATCCACCCCAATGAGGTATAACTCTGAGCCCCAAAGCCTGCCTGCTTACTGAAGAAGTTTTCCAGAAGTCAAGGATGTTGATATTTCTGGCTAATGTGATCTCTTCTCTCCCCTTTTCCATCTCCTCCAGTCCAAGGACAGAGTAGCTGCTCAAGCAGCTTCTCTCTGTGTCCTCCCTGATTTTGCTAAAAACCAAAAAACAAAGCAAGAAAACCAGAAAAACATCATAGCTACCCTGGCTCTCCTCCATCTCTCCCCTCCTCTGTTCAGGCTTTCTCCGTTTCCTTCCCCATCTTTGTATTTCCCTCTTTTCAGTAGCAGCATATTCCTTCATTTGTACATGAATTCAGCGTCTCTTAGCTTTTCCTTGTCTCTTCTCTAGATTTTATCTGGTATGAACAACAAAGACAGGACATGGAGCGAGCCAGGCATGTAGGAGAAGATTCTTGGCTCACTTTCAAGAAGGTTACAGCAATGTCTGTCTGTCTGTCTGTCTGTCATCTGTTTATCTATCTATCTATCTATCTATCTATCTATCTATCTATCTATCTATCTATCATCTATCTCTCTCTCTCTATCTATCTATCTATCATCTATCTATCTACCTATCATCATCTATCAATATATCATTTATCAATCATCTATTTGTCTTCTATCATCTGTCTATCATCTATCTGTCTGGCTGTCTGGCTGTCATCTATCATCTATCTGTGGTCTGTCTCCTTAAAGGTTTTAGTATTCTATAGCACCATGAAAGGACTATTGTCCATAATCACTGGCTACAAATTTTCTGAAGAACGAGAAGACCTCAGAGGCTCCAAACATAAAGTAATGGGGAGACGGAAATGCTAAGAGCCCTGATTTCATCAGTACACATTGTATGCATGGAGTTGAAATAGCACAATTTCCTCTATAAAAATGTACAATTATGATGTTATTTTAAAAAGAAAAGTAAAATCTAAAAATGTATAGATTAATACATATTTATAGATGTGTACACACATGTATTTTAATCCAGTCTCAGGGAAAATGTAAATCCTATCTTTTCTTTGTGTAGGCCTAAAATGTTCATGCAGAAGGTAATCAGTTGAACCAGAAATCTGAGCTCTCCAAACTACAAATGCATTTAAACCTCTTTTAATGATGCCAAACTTTAAAAAAAAATTATTTATTATTTTAATTTCATGTGTATGAATGTATTGCCTGCATGTATGTAAATGCACCTGTGTCGTGCAATGCCCACGGAGGTCAGAAGATGGCGTTGGATTCCCTGGATCTGGAATTATGAATGGTGTTAGCTGCCATGTGGATGCTGGGTTTCGAACCTGGGTCTTCTGCATGAACAGCCAGTGCTCTTAACCCCTGAGCCATCTCTCCACTCTGACTCCAAACTTTTAAATAATGTTTAGTTTACAATTTCAGATGTGATAAACATTTACTCTAGAAAAATATATAGTGAAGCTAAAAGAAAAGAAAATTCTCTTACTCAGAAATCACTATTAGCATTTTTGCATGTAACATTTTGAATTTGTTTTACTATTATATACACATGACTTTAAAAATGCATATCTACAAAAGAGGGATTAAATACATACTATTTATACATTTTCAAAGATGCCACTAAAATCAGTGTACCTCCATATCCTGGAGGGCAGTTGTTCTTGAAATAATTCTTGATGCATGCACCGTGTAAAACAATGGGGAAAGGTTTCTCAAAGAGGACAACTAATTTATATGGGACGAATTATGAATACTTTCTTAGAGGGGTGTTTCTTAGAGGGCTCAGAGAGTGTTGTCTTATCTGAACTGAAGCAAGATGCCCCAGCAACTCTGCCATCAAGCTTGTGGCCCAATGTTAGTTAATTTCTAGTTCCCAAGTCCTCCATCAAAGCGTCAGCTGCTTTAACTGACTAATGAAGGTATCCATGCATCCGCAGGGCATCTTTAGGGAGATATGCTGGGGTTGGGGGACCTTACAGGCTTATTTTATGGACAATAACTATTTAGTAAATACAGACAAAGTTGAAGAACCACCCACACTTTATGGAACTTTTTAAAACCAAACTTTCTGGGATTTATGTATCACCACACAAAAATTTCCCATGGCTTACAAAGCCAAGAAGGAAAACAATACTGTTTTTCATAAACAGTTGAATCTCTTGGCTTGGGAGACAGTAGTGGAGAGAACATCGCCCAGTGAGCAGAGAAGCCTATAGATGCCTGAACATTCTTTGTTGGGGCCAGAGGCCCAGCCTCAAGCTGCTGTCTGGTGATGGCTGCAGGGCTTAAGAGCAGGGAGGTAGAGCCACTGCCTGTCTGAATAAATACCATCATGACTGAGATAGTTGGTGTTTAAATACACATTCCATTTAATGTTTTGCCCAGTATATGTGAATTTAGGAGGCCAGAAGTAATTGTCTTTTGGAATTCCTCATCACTAAAAATGAATCCTTGTTGTCTTGTAGTCTCTGAGGACTTGCTCAGGGAAACACTCCTCAGTCGGTAGCTTCCTCCTCCTCCCTCTCAGTCACTCAGGGGAGCATGCCAAAGTCTTTGGGTGGCCAACTCCTCAGGGGTGCAGATAGCCCCCTCCCTATTTAATTTAAGGGGTTCTTATATATATTTCTTATCAATTAGAATATGTAGGGCTACTTCAGTGGTGAAATTAGGGTGGCCTATAAAGTCAACCCCCTCAGTTTGTACAATAAAGCCCTTTTACCTATGGTATTGAGAATGGGGCCCACTAGTGCTGATCTTACTCTATACAAGACTTGCCTTGCCTTGCCTTTCCCAGCCCCTCTGGGCATGGGCAACGTCACACAGAGTTTCAGTTCCCTGAGCCTGACGTTTATTAACATTTTTGATGAACTCTAACTTTGTAATAGCTGGTATAGTTCCGTCTTTGGACAGCACAAGAGAAAGAGCCATACAGGTATGTGAAATTCTCAAGGTGAGGCCTGGGCACTGCAGATAACATGATCCTACCTTCCTGACACCCAGGATCATAAGCTGGTAGTATGCCCATCCTCTGCCTCCCTCCCAAGTCATTGACCTGGGAGCTAGAGGTTTGGTTCCTACTAACATGCTCAGTAGCTTAGTGGTTTACCTTCCCGCAACAGAGTAAACTGTAAAAGCAAACCATTGATCCTTAGGTCAAAAGGCCTTGATGTTTTTCAGTCTAAAAATATATTAAAATTTGTGATAAAATATAAATATCATTTAAATATTTAAAATATTTTTAAGGTAGTATGCAAAATAATGGGTTTCATGATGGCATTTCCATACTTTGTTCTTTTTGTCCCCTCTCCTTTCCCTCCCAGTATCCTTGCCCTGTCTCTGACTCCCCCCCATGGCCCCTCTTCTGTTTTCATGCCTTGTGAAGCCCATTTCTGTCTCCTTTTTACCCCTCCCCCCAACTTCCTTAAAATCTCTTCTTGGCCCCTCTCATGGTCCTCTGTATGTATATGTCTGCAGAATTAAGTCTACTATCCAGATATAAGGGAAAACATCTGCTATTTGTCTTTTGGAGTCAGGTTTCTTTCACTTAATATGATATTTCCCAGGTTTAGCCACTTTTCTGAGCATGTCATAATTTCATCTTCCTTTTCAGAGGGAATAAAATTCAATGTTATGCGTGTGCTACACTTTCCCTCTAAGAGGATCCCATTTCTTAGCTATCGTGAAAAATGCGCCAGTAAACATAAATGTGCAAATATCTCTGTGGGATGTTGACTTAAGAGTCCTAGTAAATACCCTGGAGTGGTGCAGTGTGTTCATACAGCTGGCATATTTTTAGATTTTGAGGAACTTCTACACTGATTTCCATAGTGACTGTGCCGTTTTATAGCCCCATCAGCAGTGTATAAGGAATCTTTCCTTTCATCCTTGCCAGCATCTCTTGTCATTTGCTTTCTTGATGTTATCTATTCTGACTGGGGCGAGACGGAATCTGAAAGTGGTTTTGATTTGCATTTTCCTAATGACTAATGATGTTGAACACACTTTAAAATATTTATTGGCCATTTGTGTTCCTTCTTTTTAGAACTGTCTGTTCAGCTTGTAAGTGCGTTTACTGATTAGATGATTTGATTTGGTATATATTTTTATAGTTTTTTGTGTATTCTAAATATTCAGTACCCTGTCTTGTGTGTATTTGGCAAAGATGTCTTCCTTTTCTATAGACTGCCTTGTCACTCTGATGATGGCTCCTTTTGCTGTGCAGAACTGTTTTAAATTTTATGTGGCCCCATTTGTCAATTCTTGGGGTTGCTTCCTGTGCTACTGGAGTCTTTTCATAAATTTCTCATCTATGCCTCTATCTTGAAATGTTTTCTTCTAGCAGATTCAGAGTTTCAGGATTTGTATTAAGGACTTTGATCCATTTTGAATTGATTTTTGTGCAAAATGAGAGACATGGATCTAGTTTTATTTTTCAATATGTAGATATGTTTTTCTTCCACTCTAGGTTTTTGACACTTCTGTCAAATTCTAGGTGGCTGTGACTGTGTGGGTTGTTCTGGGTCTCCTATTTGGTAGTCTACTTCTCTTTGTTGGTGACCATGCCATGGTCTTTAATCACTAAGCTCTGTAGTATAATTTGAGATGAGTCATTGTGATACTTTAACATTATTCTCACTGCTTAGGATTGCTTTGACATTCAGGACTTTTTTTTTTTTTTTTGCCCCTTTATTTGTGAAGGATGTCATTGGAGTTTTAGAAGGAAATGTACTGAGCCTATTTGTATTTAACTCAGCAGTAGTCTTTTTCACAATATTAATTTTGCCAATTCTTGAGCAT
>NW_008357929.1:482333-525051 GCF_000622305.1 Nannospalax galili
TATTTGTGAAATTGGAGTTTTAGAAGGAAATGTACTGAGTCTATATGTATTTAACTCAGCAGTAGTCTTTTTCACAATATTAATTCTGCCAATCCTTGAGCATAGCAGATGAACCACATTTTCTATCTTCTAATTCCTTCTTCAACTTTATTCAGTATTTTAACATTTTCCTTGTAGAAATGTTTTACCCCCTTAATTAGGTTTATTACTCACTGTTTTATTTTTTTAAAGAGCTATTGTGAATGGAATGTTTTTCTCAATTTAGTTCCTAGCAAATATGTTATTGGCACATAGAAAAGCTGTTGAATTTTGTACATATAATAAAAGTCACTATTGTAACTATTTAAATGTGCCGTTCGGTAGCATCACATTGCTATGCAACCATCATGGCTATCCATCTACATCTTCTACATCAGAAATACTGTGATCATTCAACACTAACGACCATTCCTTTCCTCCCCCTCGCTGTACTACTTTCTGTCTGTATGAATCTGATTACTCTGTAACACTAGGTAAGTAGAATCGTATAATGTATGTCTTTTATGACAGGCTTCACTTAGTGTAATGTCTACAAAATTCATTCCTATTGTAGTATGTATCAACGTTTCCTTCCTTTTAAAGGCTAAATTATATTTTCTAATGTGTGTGCACATATAGATGTATGTATATATTTTGTTTACCATTTGTCTGTTGATGGACAATTAAAGGTCTTCTGTCTTTGAGTGCTACGAATAATGCTGCTGTAAACTTTGTGTCTAATAGGGCCCTGAAATTTAAGACAGTCTTGGATTCACACATATTTTTAGGGAATTGTATAGGTAGCACACACACATGCATTTAGTTCTGTTCAGTTTTGTCATTTGTGTAAGTTCATGTACCCACCACCAAAGTCAGGATATAGGACAAAAAAATCATTGTATTATCAGATCACATGTTCAGCCCTAGATTTCAAATTATGAGAAACAACAAATAACTCAGCCTGTTAGAAGATGTCCTATTGCAGAGCTCTGCCTAACTCCACAGCAGCACCACCTCAAGGACTTGGGTCTAGGCTGTGGCCACTCAGCTGTGACTTCCGGTGGAAAGTGAATGCGGCAAGGCACTGGGGCAATGCCCCTCACGCCCAGCAGCACCTCCAGTCCATACTCTTCTCTACATCCCTTGTTCTGGTTAGTAATCAACAGGCTTCTGCCTGTTGGTGAACCTGCTCATCCAATCCCAGACAATATTACTGGGGGGCAGCGTCTCAAATAAAATGATTTCACCAGAACAGCAATATCTGATAGGAAAAAGAAACAGTAAAAGAGAGGTAAAAAGAAAGAGCTGGGATTAACTTTAACAATATACTTTATTAAATGTAGCATAGGACAAATATTGTCATTTCAACATGTAATTAATGTAAACATTTTCATTGAGCTGTTTTACTTCCTATTTTTCATACTCAGTCTTGATGTCTGGCATGAGTTTCACATGAAAAACATGGCACAATTTAGCCTAGTCCATGTGACCACTTGCTGTCAGAGAAGCCCGTTTCCATCAATTGAGCATCTGGCTTGATGGGTAGTTAGAGAGCTCAGCTGGCCATGGGGAGCACATCAACCTCATGTGGAGGGGTTGCTACCTTGGTAATCTGTTCTTAATCAGCAGCCCTAGCGAATCCACCAGTTTGGTGACCGCCCCCCACAACAGGAAACTTGCTTCCAGGAACAGAGAAGAAGCACTTGGCCCTGAGATGCACATTAACACTTTTAGAAAAGGTGGAGGCAAAATCAGCTAGAAGCAGCGTTTAAGGGAATCCCAAGCTGTTAGAAAGGAGTGGAATCTAGGAATTTGACACAGCTCTGGAAGCTGGTTTAGCTCTCTGAGCCAAGGGGCTTTGGCATTCCACTTGGGTCATCTGGGCTGCCTTCACATATCCTCCAGTATGAAGTAGTCCTTCTACAACCCGGGTTCCAGCATTCCACCCACATCCAGCCACCTAACAGATAGATGGAATACCAGCTGCCCACGGCCGTCCTGTGTCAGCTAAAAGCACCCTGAAAATGGGTGGCTGGATTAAAAAGTCCTCTGTCTGTTGTAGGCTAGGACAATGTCTATCACAACCTACACTTTTATTATGGGAATATTTCTCTATATAGTAATGTTCTGGAGAGACTGTAGATTTTCTGCAAAATGTGTAGCCTTGTGGGCCCGCAGCTGATGATTTTCCTTGGATAGGCCTAACCCTTTGGTATTCAGAGTCTGGCCCTTACCCACCTGCTCATGTCCCAGTCCCAGAGAGTATTTTAACTTGGACTGAAAGGTGCACTCAGACAAAGTCAGTATGTTTTACATAGACCGGGATGGATATAATGCATTGCTAAAGGCTAGCTTTATCTGTTTCCTTTTTCGTTTTTCTCCTGTGGCTGTCTGAAGGTTTAAAATCACACTCATGGCTTGCACTGTATGTTTCCTGTGGCTGCTCTGTGATTCCTGGTCTGGGAGTCACAGCATCCAAGTTGTAGTGTCATCTATGGCACTCGAAGCCCAGGAGCCTTCAGTTTCCTCATCTATAAAACAGGAGAGTTAACCTACATAATATCCAAGCTGTTAACAACTTTGAACTTTTCTGCAACCCTTGAGCAAATGGGCAGGGGCAGGAAGCACGGCTCTTACTTCTACATTAGCACCTTTTGGCTGAGCTCCCAGAGGCTTCTTGTCCCTTCAGAAATCCCAGATCCCCTGCTCAAGAGAGGTACAAAGGAGATGTGCTGGCTTGATGCTGGGCAATCAATTGCAGGGCAAGGGAGTGTAGGCTTTAACTGTCTCTTCCAGGAACACTTTCACAGAAAATCTTTTAAGAGCTGAGGAGAGGATGTGCTACATCTGGGTTCTTGCATTGTTTATGCATTCAAATGTTGAGATAAATATTTCAGATGGGCAAACAGAAGAGGCAGAGTCGCTCACTGGCCTCTAGCACAATTACTGCTTTCTCTGTCCCCCTTCCTCATCCGCACCTGTTGGTCACGTCTTTGCTTTACAAAGCTTTAAGTTTTTTTTTTTTTGGTTTTCTTTTTAATGGTCACATAATATTCCCGCATACCTGGGGAACATGGTATGGTAATTAGATGCATGTATAAAACATGTAATGATCTTACTAGGGTTTCTTTCTCTTTGGGAGCAGAGTCTAGTAACATGTTTTGGTTTTCCTCCTTTGCTTGACGTAAACCCCATTTCTCTGCCTTGGCTTCCATCCCTTCCAGGTGACTTGTTTCTCCTTGGCCACACTGTAGCCCCTGCCTCCACCCCCGCCTCTGTGCCAGAAGGCTCTTTCCTTCATGGGCAGTCCTGTGCCCCCTTGTCTTATGCATTTCTCCCATGACGTGTATCCTCCCCAGCAGCTAACTCACAGCTTCCCATACAGTGGCTTTCCTTTTGGATCTTTCTGTACCCTCCTATTTGCTTTCCTCTTCATCTACCCTATGAACTGGTGACTCTCACCTAGGAGGTGAGATCCTTGGACCCATAGATACTTGGACCTAGCCAGTCCATGCTGGAGCTCAAGGGCATTCGTCCTGGTTCTTCAGTTCCCAGCCCTTTCCCCTTCACTCCTGTAGTTCACTTTGCAAGTCCTTGTTAGGAAACTTCCAGTGGTCTGGTTGGGCTGCCCTATGTGGTGCCACAGACCAGGAGGCTTGAACAACAGAAATTAATTTCCTTACAGTCCCAGAGGCTGGACGTCTGAGGCGCACATCTTGGCAGGATTGATTTCTCCTGAGGCCAATCTCCCTGGCTTGTTGATAGCTGCTCTTCCCTATATCTTCAAATGGTTTCCCTCTGCATGCACCCGTGTCCCAATCTGCTCTTTTTATAGGGACACCAGTCATCGTGAATTAAGGTCTACACTCACAACCCCATTTTGAAATGTTTACCATTCTAAAGGCCCTTTCTCCAACCGTCCCTCTAATGGACACATTAGAGGGATAAGACTTCAATGTATAAATTGTGGGGTGAAGAACACTGTTCAGCTCATAGCAGTATTAATCACCATCACCTTCGAATTGTAGGAACTTAAGTGAGTATCTGTACCCCTTCCTTGCTAGCAGAGGCACTCTCAGCCTCATGTCCTGCCCAAGGTTAAGTTCAGCTCATCACTTTTAAGGCGATTCTTTTTTTGAGAATATAGTCCCATGGGTTATCTGTGTAATGGGAAGATAGGACATCTCTGCTTCCTTGTCTGTATGGTTTGGAGGGATACAGAAGACTAGGTTCCAGTTAGACACATAGGTGGGCCCACTCTGCTGCTGGAAGAAGGTTTGAAGGGTCTGGTAGGCTTTGAGCTGGGGCCTGGATTTAAAGTGCAGGAGGACTGGGGGCCAAACTACAGGTGGAGGAGAGAGGATGCATCTGTTTCGCAGAAGCAGAGGAACTGTGGTGGGTTTGTAGGCTGTTTTGATGCCTGACACATGCTTGTGTGGCTGTCCAAAGCTTTGAGAGGGCCTCACACATGACTTAATTGGTCCAGTTGGGCTCAGTCTGTAATGCTCTGGAGACTGACCTGGGGAGATGGATTTGCCAGGCTCCTGGCTGTGCAGGAAGCCCAACTATAGAGATAAAAAGAAGATATGGATAGCAAAGTGTTAGTGGAAGGTGCTGAGAAAGAACTGATAAGGTCAGGGCTCAGCTTGCCTCTTCCTTAGGTCCTTGGAATCTCCAGGAAGAGGCCTCTTCCTCTCTCTTTTTTCTTTTGTTTTGTTTGAGACAGGCTCTCACTATATAGCCCCGGCTGGCCTGGAAATCACTATATAGAGCAGGCTGGCCTCTCTCTCACAGAGATGCACCCGCCTCTGTTGCCAAGCACTGGTATTAAAGGTGTGCCCAGCTTCATCTCTGTTTTTGCTTTTTTTTTTTTAATCTTTTTTGAGACAGGGTTTTCCTGTAGCCCCAGGTGGCCTGGAACTCACTATGTAGACCAGGCTGGCCTTGAGCTCACAGAGATCTGTCTGCCTCTGCCTCCCGAGTGTTGGGATTAAAGGCTTGCACCACCATGCCCAGCCCTCTTTTTGCATTTTAAATAAAGGAGATAGAATAAATCCCAGGATTCTGTAATGTTACCAAACAGAGGCCTAAGAGAATCCTTACCACCATTCATACTGTACCCTGGCCCTCACTCTTTAGTGAATGCATCACTAAAGCCCACCTGAGGAGCTCAGAGGTTAGCTTCTTGGCCTTTCATTTTGTATACTAATAAGAGACATTTCCCCGTGAACAGAAAATCAGGCCCCTGCCTGGAATGCTCCTTCATTCCTCAGGCTAAGTCCAATCCTTTGTGTGACCTTTGATCCTGTCTGAGGCTTCATCCCTCCAACCTCTTACCGCCACCCCACCACAAATTTGTGCTTTGGCCATATGGAACACTGTTAGAATTTTACAGGAGCTTGGGCCTCTTCCCAGCTCCTGGCCTTACCACAGACTCACATCAGAAGCCACCTTTCATCGGAGCCACCCACCATCCCTGGGATCATACACTCTTTCCTAGCCTGACATGAATCTGTAATTGGAAGGGTAACTATTCACCTGGTTGCATTTTCTAGAGACTCTAGTCTTCTGGAAGACAGGACCAACAACTCTGTTTGCTTTCCTTGCATCATCCTTTGCATCCCCAAGTCTAATCCAAGGTTTGTACAGAAAAGACACTCTGCACACACTTATCGGATGAGCAATAGGCCGTGTATTCCTGAGTGAGACCACATAAGTGAGAAACAGCCACCTTGCATCGACCTTCTCAAGTTGGGCTTTGAGGATGCAAGCCCTCCCTAATCAGAATGGGCCTTATAAAAGTTGGACTCTTCAGTTCTGGTTATTTAAATCAAGGCCCCCAACACTTTACCGGTATGACTAACTGCAACAATACCAGTAGAAAGGAAAGAATCACCCACTTTCCTGGACGGGCTCTTCCTTCTCTTTCTCTAATGTGCCTGGCGGGTGAGAGTGCTGTGCAGCTAAGATGTGAATGTGGGGCATGGAGAAAATGCAGAGCAGGAGTGGAACTCATAAATCCCCTCTTATCAGGGTTATCGGGATAGTTCCAGGGGCATGGGACTCTGTTCTAACCCAAGAGATCCTCTGTTTTCCCCTATGGGAACTGAGAACATCCAGGCTAAGGGTTGGGCTTACCTTATTGACATGGGACATCCACAACCTGGTAGGAGCTGCAGACCCAGTGGAAACACATGGCATGGCAGAGGATCAACTCAGCTCACCCCATACCTTGCACATGGAAATGCACTGAGAGTTACAGCCTCTTGGTTCTGTGTCTTCAAGATATTTGCATTCCAGAGTGGCAGGCATAGTAATCAACCTGAGTTCTACAGGACATCTGGAAGGACAGATACATTCAAGGGAGAAAGGACTTAGTAACAATGGACAAATTGTCAGTCGGGTCTCCTAGTTTAAGAAAACAGGATGGCGTGATGGGGATATAGCTCAGTGGTAGAGTGCTTACTATGAGTTCTGATGTTACCTAGGATCTTTTGTTCAGGTCTGTTTCTTTGCCAGGTAAAGAATTACAAAGCAAGAAGTTTGTTGTCACAGTACATAGTCAAGGTTTATTGAAGCAAAAATAACACTACATAGCACACAAAGAGACAGACTCCCCACATGAGGAGGGGGGTCCAGAACTGAAGCACCTTCTACCCCCTGGAGAGTCTTGTCTTTTATATTCTATGGGGTAGGAGGTGGGACAGGACTGGGCTCCCGTTTTCCCCTTTGGATTGGACAGGGCAGAATGCATGTTGCTGGGTGGTTCATTCATATAAAAGCAATAACCTGACTGGGTAAAGCAAGTACAAGTAGTTTGAAAGACTCCACAGTAGTGAAAATAAATAAATAAATAAAAGCCTTCCAAAAGAGCCAGCTTTGAACAAGAACCCATCTTGGATGAAAGTGAAAGTAATTGGGACGAATCCAGTCTGGGGCCTCCTTCCTTGACTATCTGATTAATTCAGAACCAATTAATTCCTATTCTCCTTGAGTTTACCTCCAGCACTAAAAAAAAAAAAAAATCAGCTTGGGTCCATTTTTTGTTATGTTTCATCAGTACTGGTTTCTAAGAGAGGCCAAATAAAAAGGCAGGAAGCTATAAGGGTAAAGAAAATAAGGGAGACAAAGGGTATGTTTTAGAACATATACATGGACTAGTAGCAACACATGTAGTCAATGTGGAAAGCTCATTTCTGATCTTGTATGACAAAAAGAAAATGAAGAGTTCAATTTATGCGAGAGAAACCTCTAAAGATTCAGCAGTGCCATGTGTCTCTAGGAGTGAAAATCAAAGGAAGGAATAGCCCTTGAGAAGACATTAGCGTTCCCTCTTCCCTCCCATCATCTCTACTTCAGTGACAACCTGGACCACAAAATGACAGAGAACCAGAAAATCTCCCTTCTAGAAATTGTCAGACTTAAGGTCTCTTGATGGAGGGAAACTAATTCAATAAAGCAGTGCTCAAATGGCCATTTTGGAACATTTCCTGAGGGCAAGTTGCTGAGTCCCCAGGAGGTGGTGGCTCTGCATTGATGGAGGTTTAGTAATGGGAGAAATGACTCATGACAAAGCAGATGCCAGAAAGGCCAGTTCCCTGCCGACTCTCAATGAGATGGATTCAGCCAGGAAGGCTTATGGAAGACAGTAAGAGATGGACAAGAATGAGAAATGAGGGTGGAGGGCTGGGAGGACAAGGATGCCAGAGGGCTCAGATTCAGGGGGAAAGACCCTTGCTAGGCTCTTCAGGGAATAAGAACTCCTACATGGCAGCTGAAGACTTCTGCAACTGAAGGTCTGGGTTGAGATCTGGCAAAATTGGCCAGGCAGCAAGGATTTCTCAGGGGCTTTGACCATAACCAAAGGGTCTGCAAGCGAGGAGCTAGGACAATGGAAAGATTTGGTGAAGGCAAAAATACAAGGAAAAGCCGGTCCTTGTCAGGGCAAGTGCTTGTCACTTCCTGTCGCTCTGCTTACTCTCTCTTCAAGGATGTTGCAGCCCTTCATCAATGCAAACACCTTGGATAGGTAAGAACACTGGATTTATGAAAATTAAGTACCAGTTCTTTGAATTATTTGGCAGAATCCCAGTCAAAAAGAAAACTGGACTTTCAATGGAAACATACAGTCTCTCAAAGATTTCTCAAGCTGTTATTGAGCTCAACCATCCACAGACCTGAACCAGTTCTTCCCTCTGAGAAACTACCCAGGAAGGCAGCCGGTCAGCTCACTAAATATCAGGCCTGTAGACTCCTTGCCCAGCTCTGTCCTGGCTCCTCCCTAAGGCTGGCTTTAGTACCTCAGCCCCAGTGTGATAAACACAAGGCTCCACCGCGGCGCCTTGTAGGGAGTAAGCGCTCAATAAACGCCAGCTGTTATCTTTAGCAATTATGATGGGAAGCCTGGTTAATCAACCTTTGACCTTGTCAAGTGGCCTGAGCTGGTCTTATGGGCTCAGTGGGTAGGCAGAAAATGCTGTTGATTAATTTTTTTTTTCATCCCTCTTTACCCACATTTCAAGGCTTGACTTCCTTCAGCAAAGGCACTTAATTTGCCCAGAGTCTAAAGGGGGACACCTCAGGCCCTCCTTCTGATGCCATTGGAAGCCTCTTGTGTTTGAATCTGCTGTTTGACCTAACTGCAGATTTCTCTTTTCACCTACTGACTTTTATTTTACTGTGGTCATATACACATGGCATAAAATGTATGCATCATCTCAGTCATTTTAAAAGGTACGGTTCAGTGGAATGAAGTATATTCACATTGTTGTGCAAAAAGAATGTGTTTAATTCTTTAAACACATCCCACTGACTGAAAAATCATCATTCTAGTTACTGTTCTGGGGTGCCTAGGAACTTAGAAACTGACCTCCAGTCAGATGGCACACTGTCTATTGCCTCCCAACATCTGATCTCCAAGTGCCTGCTCAGGCCTGCCCCTCATGTTCACATAGCAAGGCAGATCTTGGGCCACTTTTAGGCCGCTGAGGCTGGTAGTCTCTGGTGTCATTGTTGTCTAGCCCCTGTTCAGTCTATCTGAGCACATTCCAGAAGGTGCTTTTCTGTTTCACTGGAAAGTTCATCAAATGTCTGAAAGGTCCCTGGTAACAGAAACTCTACTGGTTCTGTAACAAGACAGATCTGAGGTCAAATACAAAATTATATTAGAAATGAGTTGTGTTTTCTGACTCTCAGTTTCCTACTCTGTAGAATGGGGATCATATTCTTGAGCTGCAGTGAGGCTAAGAAATAACACACCAGAGATGCCCAGTGTTGTCCTGGAACATATGTAACTCTGGAAATCATATTCATGTGGAAATAGAAAAGACCCTCCTCTTACACAGTACTGGTACCGCCCCAATTTCCCTCATGTGATAGATTTTTGTTTAGATACATACACCTACAACCAATCCCTCCACTGTCATAAATGTGAATTCACTCAAGATTCCATGATTATTCATTTCCAAGTTTTGTGTATAAGCCTGACCAAATGATCCAGAGAACTGGTAAATTGGAAGCAATCCTTGTCCATCTATCAAATGTTTATCACAATGTGTTTTGCACAGATGATTGTTTATATTACAGCCTATGATTATTTATATAACAGCCTATGATTATGCAACATCTTACAAGCACGAGATGGAATCCAGACAAGTCTGTGTATGAGGATGGGATGGACTTTGGCCAATGTAGATTTACCAAAGGCTGAAAAGGGCATTCTGGGAGGGACCTCTCCTAAAGGCATGATGAGGCTATCTGCAATTGCTGTAATAGAGTGGCAGTTCTGTGTAGGCATTCCTTAAATGCACCTCCCAATTCAAAATATGGATATATATGTCTGTATTCAAGAAAAAAAATCAGAGTGAAAAATGGAATTATGCTGTTAAAAATGAGCACAGATAGTGAGTCAAACTAAGATTGGTGAAGAGTCAGGGAACTGTAGAGACTTGTGGTAAGTATTACCCTATCAGTGCCTACTGGTGGTGAGGACAGAATAAATTCAAATGAATTCAGCATTCTGTAGTGACCACAGTTCAGCAGAGAACATCATAAAAGACAATGGTGGGAACAAAGCTTACATGGTATAGGTTGCCCCAAACCTGGTACATCAGGCATTGGGGGTTCCTAATTTCAATAATAAAATTCTCAATTTGTAACTGGGAATCATTCAGGATAAAGACAGCTTCCAGCTTCTCTTGCAGCTAGATATGACCCCAAGATCAAGTTCAAGGAGATGTGATCTGAACTGTTAAAAATGACAATTTCCAGGAACTTCTTTCAGAAAACATCTGAGACTTTTTTGCTTCCTTTCTTTGTCCTTTCCTCACCCCAATTCATGGAGTAAAGACATGATGAAGGGTGATCTAAACTCTATCTTGGGTGTAAAATATGTCCCCTCACTGTGTCTCCATGAAGCAGAAGAATATTCAATTTATCCTACCATGACCATGTGTTCTTGCTATGTGTTGCAGCTTAAGAAGTCTTATCTTGGCCCCCAGTTCAGAGCAATGAGAATTAGTCTTGCTTCACATTGACTGGGAGGTGTGCTACTGGGCCGTGCTATACTAGTGGAGAATTTGGAGATATTTGCCTGTCAGCTACATCTCTTCCCTATTTCCTCACACAGGGCATGACTGGATAGATACAGACTTTCTAGATGATATTTAGACCACCCATCTCTGGCTACAGCAGCTCTCCTTGGCCAAGGCACAGTTCTGAGCTCATAGCATGAATCACATCACTCTGCTGGGTTGTAGCTTCCTCTATAAAATAAAGGGCTGTGCCACTTGATGCTGAAGTCCACTCCAGTTGTAACACTCTAGGGTGCTGTGAGTACACCTCACTATCCAGAGTTATCTGAATAAAGAGCACCATGCCCACCCCAGGCACTTACAGGGTGAATCAGGAATCCTAGCCAGAGTTAACTACCCTTCCCTCTGAGTGTGGGGACACAGCAGCCGGGAGCTGTCTTTGGCAACATTTGCTTTGACAGTTTCCTGGGAATGATGACAGTGTTTTAGCTGCTGCAGCCAGGACACTCCTTGACTCTGGATCATCAGTTCAGCCTTCTAGCTTCCAAGGGCTGCTCAGTTTCCTCTTTCACTGCCATTAGATTTTGACTGGAACTTTCCATAAGCAGATAGAAAAAGCTGAAATAAGCCTAAGATCATCTATACCTGATTCTCTCTCTCTGTGTCTCCATGAAGCAGCATACAGATGTCCAATCATCTTATCATGAAAACGTATTCTTGCTATTCATTGCTGTATAAGAGGTACCAACTCGGCCACCAGACTTTTCTCCCCAAATAGCACACACATATATTCCCTCAGCCTAGGTCATGTTCACAGTTACCATAGAGACTGAGCTGGTGAAGCACAGATCTAGACTATGTAACTCTTTGATGCCACCTCAAGGGATCATCTACATGGCACATGTTGGTGCCACCCACCCCAGCACTTCCTAGTCTTATCTGTGTAGCAGCAGTGTGCCAAGTCCCAGTGCCCTTCCAGTTTAGGGCACTGACATCTTTCTCATCTCCTCTTCTCATGGTCTGGCAGTTAAATGTTGGACCTCCTCTGGTGTTCAACATGCTAACCACTTTGTGACAGGGCGTCTGCTGATCAGGAGGCAAGCCCATCCCCCTGCTCCACATATCTGCAGCACATCTGCTGTGGGCCATCATCTGAAAATAAGAGGTTAGAATGGCCTGGGCGACAAAGTCAGGCCTAAGGAGGGTGAGGATCACTACAGGCCAGCATAACTCTGGGAGGAGTTGGGGTAGGGTTGATGGTGGAAAATAGAGGGCCTGCGTCTCCACTACGCTCAGCCTCTGCTAGGCATTGCTTGTGCCCCAGCAATGCTTTCCCCCACCAATAACCTCCACTCTCAACAGATAATATCAAACCAAAGTGGAAATCGTGGAGTGTCTTCCATCTCAAATTTACCATCCATACACCCTCTTCCAGAGCCCAAACTATCATCCCACATTCAGTAGGCACCAAGTCCTGTTGTTCCCAGGGCCTCACTCTCTCTGAAGGTAATCCCTCTCCACCCCTGCTCTATAGCAGTGCAAGCAAGGTCACTGCAGCACTCCACCATGCAGAAACCTTCCCTACCACTGTTTGCAGGTGAAAGCCCAAACTGGGATACTGCTTAGCATGGCCGTTGCTCATAGGTCCAGCCTCACCTCTGACCACCTGGCCCCCAAGACACAATATTAATACAAGCCCAGACTGTCCACTTTCATTTTCACAGTATACCCGCCCTGCCCCTCTCCTCTTCTCTAGTTGAAGTGTGCTTGCCCTTCAAGGGTCAGCCACACACCCTAACTTCTGCGAAGCAACTCAACTGTCTCAGAATTCAGGTGTCTTTCTTCAACACAGCCACTGTGCCTGGTCCTTTGGCGCACTGCAGTGACTGTCAACTTGTGTTTTGTTTGTGCTCAGTTTGTGGAGAAGCTCAGCGTATAATCACAGTTTTGTCTTCACATTCCCAGCATTCGCACAGTACCCACCATTTATTGGATATCCAACAAATATTTTTATTAAGTGAACTCATTTACGGAAAAAGGGACCGTAGTAAATTCTGAGGTAGAGATGTGGGATGTGCCACTGATGGGAAGACAGATGGAGGGTTCCCTACAGAGCTAGCAATCCTTCAACAGTATTTGCACACTTCAAGAAAGTACTGACTTGGAAATGCAAGGAATAAAGAAAGATAGAGATTGTTTTTCCAGCCCTAGAGTTTTGGTTGGGCTCTGAGAAGTCAAAGATGTAACTGCACTTTGCTTAAACAAAGCCTTGATTCTGTTGTCTTCGGGTGAGGGGGAAGGTCCTGGGTGGGTGGGCGGAGTGCCAACAATGGTCGTTTTTCACCCATATTTCTAGTCGGAGCTAGTTCAGCTGGCCAGCAAAGAAAGTCCTGGGGCCTGTCACCATGAATTATCTGTAGATGGGCAGAGTTACCCCGGAAGCAAAGAGCATATCAACCTCAATTTTGTCTTGGAGTTGTTCTCCTGCAAATAGTAAAAAAAATAATAATAATTTCCTGCTGTATGCTGGGAAGGAAGGTAGAAGATATCTGAAGATTACTAAAATGTGGTTCCCCTCTCTTACCGAATTCACAATCAAGTGGAGAATGTAAATATACGGAGAGAATCTCAACAGAATGCAGGAGGCCACAGAGGGGTCATGGGAACAGAAGAAAGTAGGTCTTCGAAGGCTGGGTCAGACACAGAGAGCAGAAACCTTCAAGTTAACAGTGACTCAGGGCACTTAGACATTTGTTTCTCTTGCAACTAAATCATCTCCAAAGAAGCCCTTTCCTTCTGCTCTATCATCTTCTGCCTGAGGTATCTTCATCGTGCAGACCTCAGGGACCATGACAGCTCAAGCAAGCCACCCCATCCCAGGCAGAACTACCCCTCTCACCCAACTTGGGCAGTTATTTTAAGCAGCCTTCCTTCCAGGAAGCCTCACACAATATTCCTGCTCTTGTCTCAGTGGTCAGAGTTCTGTTTCCGGGTGGTTCTCCTCCTCCTTCTCCTCTTCCCCCTCCCCTCCCTCCCCCTCCTCCTCCTGTTCCTCCTCCTTCTTCTTTTTCCCAAGTCAGCCATGTGCTCAGCACAAAGTCGGGGTTCTGTTTCTAAGGAGGGAAGCTGAGTACGTTACTTTCTCTTTCTATCACAGAAACCTAACAGAGGCAGCTTGAGGGAGGTGAGGCTTCTTCTGCCTCACACTTAAGAGGGCAAAGTCCATTATGTGGAGACCGCACAGTAGCTGCGGCAGTTTGTTCTATGGTATGAGCTTGTGGCATAACCTCTCACCTGGGCCAACTAAGAAGCAAAGACTGAGTGGAAGCAGACAGGGCTGTAACCCTCCATACCCACCCCCACTGACCTATATCTTCTGCGAGGCCTCACTTCCTGAAGATTCCACGGACTTCCAAAACAGCGCCACTAGATAAGGTCCAAGTGCTCAAACACATGAGCCTGTGGAGACATTTCACATCCAAACCATAATATCCAGTGTAGTCAGCTAGTATTTTTTGCCATGCTAACCTTACTCGAGAAGTCCTGGAGAGTCCTCCTCAATTGCCCATACCTCCCCATAAGGGAAAGGTCAAGCTTGGCCTGGGCAGGAGGGTGCAGCAGAGTAACTGGAATCCAGTGTTCACAAAGTGGTTTTGGTACTTGGATTCTGATGTCCCCTACTCTAGCTCCCCTCCAGGAGAGAGAGAGAGAGAGAGAGAGAGAGAGAGAGAGAGAGAGAGAGAGAGAGAGAGAGAGAGAGAGAGAGAGAGAGAGAGAGAGAGAGAGAGAGAGAGAGAGAGAGAGAGAGAGAGAGAGAGAGATCTACCTATCCCAAGGCTGAGCTCCCGGTAAAGCTGAATGAGTGAAGCTTGCCTTGGTCAGTAGCCCTCACTGACCTTGGTCTGGAGTAGAGGGTGGTCAGTACACAGCAGATGTACCTGGGCTGACTCACCCAGCTGTGGAGGCTGAGGGTGGGAACTGAGAGAGCCATACATAGACATCTTCACGTTTCCTGCAGTAGAATCTTCTGTCAAATTTAACACGGCTCTCTCAGGTGCTCAGCATTCAGTTCGACTTTCTCCCTTTGGGAATCATTTTATTTCAGGCCGAAGATTTCCACACTCCCTGACCTCTGGCTGAGGCTGGAGCATGGTGGTGGGAGACACATATGCCACCTGTTCCATGAGATGTGTGAGGAGCATGGAACACTGAGTTTCAAGCGCCAGGATCTCCTGCAGACCTTGAGCTTCCGTCTATGTGAATCTCGGATAGGAGCTTCTGCTCTGCCTGCCTGTAGCTTTCTGGCCTGACCTTACATTATTCTCTGTTCCTTTGGCTCAGACTCCAAGAGAATGAGAGGGAGATGTAGGGACATAATGAAAATCCATGCAGTGACCATTAAACAAGTTAAAGAACTGAATCTCCAAGGATTGGGTCAGAAGTTACAGGAAAATCCAGACTCTGGAGGTAGATGAGTGAGCCTGGAACATTCAAGGTGAGCTATGTTGCTGACATTGGTGGTTTTCAGTAACATCATAGAGATATAATTGAAGTATAATAAATACATTGCTAAGTTTTGGCATAGATATGTGCAGATATATCTATGAAATAATCTTCATGGTAAGATGAACTTATCCATCACACCCTGTATCTTCTGTCCCATTTTATCATCCCTATTTCCTGTTCTTCTGCCAAGCCCTGCTGATCTGCTTTTTTATTTCTATAGATTTGTTTGCATTATCTAGAGGTTTAAGCAAAGAGAATCATATACTACAGTGTGTTCTCACTTTTGCCTGGCTTATATCATCCATATTGTTCTGCATAGAAATTACTCATTCTTTTCTATTGCTGAATAGTATTCCATTGTATTGCCATATCACAATTTGTTAATCTGCACACTTGATGATGGACCAAGCTATTATTTTTTCACTGTCAGACATTAATGCTGTTACAAATATTTGTGCACAAGTTTTTATGTATATGTTTTTAGTGCTCTTGGATAAATACATAGGGATGGAATGGCCTAGGCCATATAATAAGTATATAGTGTTAAAATTAAACATCTAATTTTTAGAAAACTATAGGTTCGTAAGGAATTTTAAGAAATAATACTTTACTCAGATTCACCGAGTGGTGACATTTAGCAAATCTACAGTATAAATCACTGCAAGGAAACTGACATTGGTGCAGTTTTATTACATGTGTATGTTCATGCAGCCACTACCTCAGGCAAGACACAAAACAGTTCTATTGTTTTGAGGAGCTCTGTGTTGCCCATTTGTGTCTATCCTAACTTCCTTTCTTCACATTGATCCCTGTTCTTAGCCACTAATATCTTCATATTTCCGGGATATCAGACGATTGGAATCATACACAATGTAAGCTTTGGAACTGACTTCTACACTAAGCGTAATTCCATTGAAAGTCACCTACATTGTGTGTTCCTTTTGATTGTTGGGTAGTATTCCACTTTAGGAAAGTACTGGTTTGCATAATCACTCATTTGTTGAGAAACATTATGAGTGATTCCAGCTTAATCTCTTATTTATGAAAGTATAAGGATATTGTGTACAGAGTTCTGTGTAAATACAGATGTCCATCTCTCCAGGATAAAATTCAAGAGTATAGTTTGCTGGGCTGTAGTTTAGTTTTATAAGAAACCACCAAGCTGTATCTCATAATGGCTGACAGCAATGTTTGAACAGTCCCATCTCTCCATACTCTTGTAGATCTTCTGCGGACATTGTTTTGTAAATTTTTTATTGAATTTTTGTTTGTTTCATACACAACATCTTAGTAATCTTTATACACCCTTCCCCATTGGCACCGTCCCACAGCACCTTCCCCCACTGGATTTCATCCATTATGTCATTTGTGTTAAGGTCTATCAAGTCAAGTTAGTGCCCCCAGACATCCCTCAGTGCAAGTTTATCTACTGAGATCTGTTTAACTTATCTAGAGTCCCTCCCTTTAGGAAAATTAAACTCTTCCTCACCCAGCATTAATCAGCTGCCAATAGTTCTTCTGCTAAGATTGGGGCCTGCTGCCCATTTCCACAGTTCCCTGCTGGGTTTTTGTCTGTTTGAGCTTGCATGGTTCTTATGTATGCTGTCACCATTGCTGTAGGTTCATATGAGCAAGGTTCCAGGAACCCATAGGCTCTATTTCCATATGGTCCTGCACCTCCTCCCTGACTCTTACAATCTTTCTACCCCCTCTTCTGCAATGGTCCATGAGCCCTAGGTGGGTGGAGTTTAATTGTGACCTTTTGTGTTCATGAGGGAGATTCATTGATGAGAGCTGATAGATGCATTAGTATTCTTTCTACCCCTTGTTCCACTAGGTTCTATGAGCCTTAATTATAGAGGTTCCACTGTAGCTGTGTCACTTAAGGTTAGGCAATTCACAGACAATCTCTGTGTGTGACTAGTTGTGGACTCCATTTATTGCAAGGGAATCTTCTTTGATGAGTGGTGACTGGAACATATGTCTGTAAATATATAAGGATCCATATTTAGCACATAGTAAGAAATTATATTTGTCTAGGGAATTGACAGCCTTGGTATTTTCCCTAAGATCTATGACCTCTCCAGCCACGTGTATTTGGGTATGTTTACAGAGTTTCCTCCCACTGAGTGGGCTTTTAGTCCAATGAGGTAGCTGTTGATTGCCCTCAAGATAAAAGTGCCACTACTGTACCAACATAGTTTTATGTACCAGTCATTGTTGTAGTTATTAGGCCTTAAAGCTGGGGTTCTCCCTTAGCAGCTTGCGTAGTGTTCTCCAAAACTATGAGAGCTAGCCTTCAGGGTCATCCTACACTAGTCATTATGGTCTTAATTCGCATTTTTGTAGGTGTGGATGTTTTGAACAACTTTTCAAATACCATCTGTCTACCTACTTAGCAAAATGTCTGTTCTTATTTTTTGCTTCTTTTATAATTGGACTGTTTTCTTAGTTTTGAGAACATATACAGATGCTGTAGCCCCTTGATAGATGCTAGTCCTATGTCAGATATGTGCTGTGCAGATATTCCTCCCAGTCTCCAGCATATCTTTTCTATCACCTTAGCACACATTTGACTTAAGATACGCATACACTGTCTTCCAAAACGGTTGCACCATTGAGCATACCCCAGGAGTATATGAGTCCAGTTGTTCTGCATGCTTGCCAACACTTGCATGCCAGTCTCTTGAACTGTACACATCCTACTGATATTTGATAGCTCATTATAATTTTAATTTTCTTTTCCTTAGCAACTAATGATGTTAAATGTGTTTTCCATGTTTATTTATTTTCCATGTATCTTCAGTAGTTGAATGTTTATTCAAATATTTTGCCCATTTTTATTGGGCCATTTGTCATCTTCTTAAATTGCAAGAGTCATCTTGATGCAAATCATTTGTTGGGTATATGTATTGCAAATTTTTTCTTCTAGTCTGTGGCTAGTAAGCTAAGTTTTAAGAAAACATCTTTTTTTATGGGAACTGGATTCCATTTTATCTCTCGGGGGGGAAACTACATTTCTTCTATTCATTTAGCTGAAATTAAGACAAGAGAGATTAAATTGTTTAGTTGGTATAGCAAATAGTGAGAAAAACTTCCTTTCTATGTTACAGGACTGGCTGGGGAAGGAAACAAGGAAAAGTCAAATATTAGCAAATGATTTTTTTAACATTTGCTAATTTTGTTTAAAGTATCATAGTTTTATTTCTCATTATTTTTTCTATTAATCATGCAATACTTGCTGTTATTCTGTTTTAATTATGATCAAGATTTAATTTTTTATATGTGAATTGGTCATTTTTTAAATACCTATATTCATTTGCCATTTATTTCTTATTGAAAATTTCATATATATTATATATGTACAATATGTTATGATTACATTCACCCCTATTATCCTCTCATATCCCCCTCCCTCTCCCTCTGAACCCCTTCTTCCCAACTCCCCCTTCCTATTTTCATGGCTTATTTTTTTGTTTGATCCACTGAGTTTAGTCAGCGTCCCTTGCATGAGATGGGTGTCTACTGGACCACGGGCAATTCACCATGGTGATCCATGGCATTTCTAATTGTTCCTAAAGTTGCTTTTTCTTTACGGAATTCACATTTTCATGTCTGCATATTGATTAATGCACATAAATATCTGCATTTCTGCAAATGTTTTTGATGGTTTGTTACATTTTCATTGATTTTTTTTCCAGTTTTTTAACATTTTATTTATTTATTCTTTTATGCGTATGAGTGTATTACCTACTTGTATGTAAGTGCACCCGTGTTGTGCAATGCCTGCAGAGGTCAGAAGAGAGCATTGGATCCCCTAGAACTGGAGTTAGATGGGTTGTTAGCCATCATGTGGATGCTGGGAATTGAACCTGGGTCCTCTGCAAGAGCAGTCAGTGCACTTAACCGCTGAGCCATCTCTTCAGTCCCTTCCGTTTTTAATTTTGTGAGTAGATTGTAAAGGCTGCAGGATGGAGGCAGTGAACCCAGATACTTGACATGGTCCACACCTTTCCTTCTGATCTTGGGGCCACAGGGATGGAATGAGGCTTCTGGATATTAGCAGATGGGATCAAGAGTCATCTTGACTTGTTGAGAAGTATCTGCAAGGAGAGAAGGTCTCAAACTGGACCTCTTTTGCTGCTGTTGCATTGCACCCTGGAGCCCCCTCACCCTTCAGCATTTTAAAACAAAGATTGGCACTGATGTTTCTGCCTCGCCATCCTTTGTAGCTGGACTGCTCAGCTGTCACCAGGTTTGCATCTACTGCTAAAGTTCTTCAGGCAGACACAATGAAGAGACCTGAAGTGCTCAGGTGCCTCAAAGCCCAAAAGAAGCGTCTATTTCTTCAGTCAGCTCTGCTAGTTGCTTCTTGTTAATGTTCTTCTAGCTTGTGGGGCAGGGGTAGGAACTCACACAAGCCTTTAGATGACCTTTGGTGTCAAAGGATGGGGAGGGAAGAGTGGCCAGAAACCTCTACTTCTGGACCAGCAGGTCTGGGTGTCCATATCCTCTTCTATAGTATTTCCTTACCTGCCTTTTAATTGAATTACTGGAGAATCAACACTATAAAAATACATGATTTCTACCTAGTAAGATAATACTCAACAAATACAAATGCACTATCTTAATCAATGCCTTGAATCAAATAGGTGCTTAATAAATGTTTGCTGATGAGAGAAATATATATGAAAGAATGGGAAATGAACTCACCACTTGTGGAAGTTTTAAGCCATACTTTAATATTTTTAGAGGCCAGTCTAATACTATTATCCAATGGCTTTAAAATGTAATGTTCCAGGACTGGAGAGATGGTTCAATGGTTAAGAGCACTGATTGCTCTTGTAGAGGACCTAAGTTTGGTTCCCAGCACTCACATGGCAGCTAACAACCACCCATAACTCCAGTTCCAGGGAATCCAATGCTCTTTTCTGACCTCCATGGGCATTACATAACATGAGTGCACTTATACACATGCAGGTAATACACTCCTACATAAAATAAAAATAATAAAATAGAATAAAAATTTAAAAATTTAATTTGTCATTACAGTAATTCCACTTCTAGGAATGCTTTTTCCCAAGAAAGTGACCAAAGACTGTGCATTAGTTACTTTTCTGTTGCCTTCCCTGTTGTGATGAATTCTCTCCCTCTGGAACCACAAACCAAAATAGCCCCTTTTTTCCTTAAGTTGCTTTTGCCTCAGTGACATACTTCCTCCAGCAAGGCTCCACCACTTACAGGTTCCATAACCTTCCAGAACAGTGCCACCATCTGGAAGCAAGTGTTCAAATACAAGCACCCATGGGGGAGGGGGACATTTCTCATCCAAACCACAGTGGAATGTATGAAGCTCTCTGGTGTCACAGTGGTTTCATAGTGGAAAAGCTGACAACATTCCAAGCACAGACAACCAAGGATGAACCCACTTGTAGCCCAGCCACAGAGCACACAATGGGTGCACAGTCACAGAAAAGCCCTTGCAGTGCCATTCTGGCCGGCACCTGTGGTAAAACCTATCTTTGCTGCCTGACCTGTGGAGTTTGGCAAGTTCACTTAAGCTCTCTAAACACTGATTTTCCTATTTGTAAAGTGCTTATAATGATACCTACCTCCCTGGCTCAGGAAAATTTGACAGGTGCTTAGGATGGCTGCTGGCAGGACACCAAGCAAAGGATACAGTCCATCCAAATGAAACAACCTATGCTAAAAAGTCACACAATCCCATTATCATGGTAAATAAATACACATTAGCTACACATACACAGAAGATGCCTGGAAGGATACATATATGCAAACATGTGGCTATTTCTCCAGGGCAGATTGCAGGTGGTTTTGAGTTGTTATTGTTCATTTGTATTTTCTACTTTCTACTGTGGAATACAATTGCTTCTGTAATGAAAACAAATTCAGATTACATATCTAATGATTACTAGCATACTTGAAGATCTTTTCCCTGCTTAAATAGTTTGATAATCTTCCCTTAGAACAGGTTACTGGACCTAATGGGCAGTTTTATTTACTAGGGGACAAGCTTATCTGACAAGCATTAGGTCTTTCCCCCTAGATAAGATTCCCATTATTTTCTCATCAAGAGACTTTGGACATGAATTCCTCAGGAGGGACCGGGAGTGTTGTACTAGCTTTCCCACCCACAAGACACGCAGCAACAAGAAAACTAACATTTTTATTGAGCCCTTGCTGTCTGCCACACACTGTACTAAGCTCTTCCCAGGCACTGCACCTCACAGCAGCTGTGTCATCTGGAACTCTTGTTACTTTGTTATGTGTGTTAGGACACAGAGGCAGAGGAAACTTTAGAAACAAGCCCAAGGTCCTTCTATAGTCGAGTGGCATAACCGAGATCTATTACATCTGAATGCGCTACAGACTTCAAACTAATGAGATCCCTTGACCAATAAGCAAAAGACACCTATTAGCAACAAGCTTTGATAGTCAGTCGTACAATTTTCTTCAATAAAATGGCAGCATGAATGTTGCCCGTGGGGCTGATGGGCCTGGGCAGTATTTCCACAGCCCTAGGTAGAGGAATCATCGGCACTGTGTGTGTTTAAGCACTGCCTCCCACTGAGCTGCATCTCAGAATCCTCCCCAACAGGACTCCAGGGACCACCACCAGCCAAGTAGACTTGAACTGAACTGGGTAGATGCAGGTTTGCTCTCCTTGGGCTTCGACGCTCTAATGATATAATTTCTACAATAAAAGTTCAAGTTCTAGGAGTGTGTGGCTGACATTTCAAATTTTACTATCATGGAGAACATCTTCCTCCATCCTTACTCAGGCACCTGCATCATGTGTGTGTGTGTGTGTGTGTGTGTGTGTGTGTGTGTGTGTATACGCTGTGGATTGAACTCAGGTCATCATACATGCCAACCTTGTACTAGTACTCTGCAGCTGAACTACATCCTTAGCCCATATGCCTTAGTTATCTTTAAATTTAAAAGTGTTTTCATTTGAGACTGGAGAGATGGATCAGTGGTTATGGGCACTGGGTACTCTTGCAGAGGACCCGTTAGATTCCCAGCACCCCACATGACAGCTGAGAACCTTCTGTAACTCCGGTTCCAGGGGTTCAGACACCTTCTTCTGACCTCTGTGAGCATTGCACGACATGGTTGTATTTACATGAATGCAGGTAATACACTCATACACACAAACTAAAAAATAAAAATAATAAAATGTTTTCAAAAATGTTTTCATTTATTATTATTGGGTGGAGGTGTTGCATGCCACAGCGGTGTGTGGAGATCAGAAGACAATTCTGTAGAGTCAGTTCTCTCTCTCTCTCTAACTTTGCATGGGTTCTGGGGACTGAAGTCATATTATCAGGCTTCTGTGGTAAGTGCTTCTACCTACCACGCCACCTCGTTGGCTCTCCCTTATTTATTTTGAAGTATACTTTGCTCTCTTTTGTCATTTGCTTGCTATCTATTATTAGTGTGGGTGTGTGTGCACATGCTATGGAGCACAGGGAACAATGTTTGGAGTTGGTTCTTTCCTTCTGCTTTTCCATGGGTTCCAGCGATCACACTCAGGTTGTCAGGTTTGTGGGGCAAGCACCTTTACTCACTGAGCCATCTCACTGCCCCAAAGTTTGCATTATTCTTGACTATAGTTAAGAATTATTGTGCAGTAGATCTCATACTTATTCCTTTTATCCATCTAAGCTTCTATATATCTCTTTGATCAACTCCTTAATACCTCTCTCACCCTATCTCCACCCACCACCACCTCTTATGCTGCTCAGTATTCAATTTTATGCTTCTATGAATCCAATGTTATTAACCAAGAAGGCTGTTTTCTAGTCGTTAACCTGATTATTTGCTACTAATTAATCCTTGAAATTGTTATTAATTAGGGTATTTATATCTTTTCTTATCTCCTTTTTCTCCATGGCTCTCTTGTACATATATCTGTTAAAGAAGTTTATTTGTGTCCCAAGAAAGTAGGTTGTGATGTGGATGGACTTTCTTTGAAGGGTAGTTTTTCCTGCTGCAGACTAGGTCCAGACTGTAGGGCAGATGTGTTACTGAAGATTTATCTAGAGATTAAAAAACCACAATATTTCTCAGAGAATCACACTTATGGCTCTGGATCAAAAGAGTATTACCAAAGTTGTTTAAACATCAGCCTCATTCCTATTTTCTACTCATTTTATAGACAGCATGTTAAGCTTCATAAAAAGCAAATCAAATGTTAAAGTGTAGTACAAATAAATTTGTACAAAAGTAGTAACCTCAGAAACTTCTAGAATCTCACATTAATGCATGTTTATAATCCCATTGAATACCACAATATTTTTAAATCAAGTATTCTCAATCAAATGTTTCCAACAGCATGGGCTGTTCCTACTCTTTTAAGGATGCCAGCTCAGAATGTGGTCCCCCAGTGTAGTTATTCCCCTTTCTCTATCTCCACTAAGCAAGTCAGGAAGGATAGGGGGGTGAGAAAGATTGGTTGACATGGGTCAAGCAGTTACTCTATGTTCAGCACTGTTTTGATAGCTTTCTGTATTTTAATCTTTTAATGTTCCTGCCAAGTCCATCAGTAAATGCTTTGACTGGTTCAGTTTTGTAGATGGTAAAGCTATTATGCAAAAGAGGATTCATCCATCCACTTAGCATGTGGTGGACCAGGATTGAAGGCAGAGCAAACTCCCAAACCTCTGGTTCTCACTGTCTCGTATTCTACCTCCTGATTTGCAATTGTTGTTTCACAACTGCAGTCGATCCTCATTATTTATGGATATTGTTTGTGACTTCTCTACTCCCTAAAATTTCTTTGTAACCCTCAAATCAACACCTTTGCAGTGCTTCAGAGTGGTGTTTTTGAAGCATCTGACCTGTGAATGAAGTGCTGTTCTGCTCTTATTTCAGTTCTCAATACTGTGAGTATCCTTTAGGAATTATATGCAGTGAAACACTCTCTTTTCACTGTGATATTTTTGTTGATGATATACTAGTTTAGAGCAAACCCCCAAGTATAGAGCTGAGAAGCTGCCCAGTGTGCCTAACCACAAGAAGGCTGTGATGTGCCTTACATGGAAACTTATGTCTTAGATAAACTTTGTTCTGGCATCGGTGTTAATCAGTGAGTAGATATGGTCATCTCTCATCTGCAAGGGCTGGTTTCAGGACTCTTCCCCCTACCGAAATTCTCAGATGCTCAAATATCTTATCTAAAAAGGCACAACATTTGCATTTTACCCACCCATCTCCTCTTGTATGTTTTAAAGCATCTTATAATACTTATAATACTTAATAAAATGTAAATATCTGTTATACTGTATTGTTTAGAGAATAATGCCAAGAAAAATATCTGTTCATGCTCAGTACAGGCAGGTCAGAAGTTGGTTGAATCTGCAGATGCTAACAGATACAGATGTTAATATATATGTTATATTTCTATATACAATCTTTTTTCTCTATATAATCTATATATAATAGCTATTTATATCTATATATCTATAGAATTAAAAATTCTAATACACAGTAGATTGTAGATATAAAATCTTTGAAGAGGGACATGCCACCAAGCATGGTGGTACACAACCTTAATTCAGTACAATTCAGTACATAGGTAGCTAAGTCAAGAGGATCCCAAGGTCAAGGACATTGGGCTGCAGAGCAAGTCCCTGTCTCTAAACAAGTAAACACAAAACAAATATATAGAGAGACACATTAATTAAGGTTATGTGCTGATTGGTTGGTGAAAATATCAAGCAAATAATAAAGATCAATTGTATCCAGATTACAAATATTAATGTGAAAATAACCTCGGCAGTGTTGAAAAGGTTTCATTGCAGGAGCTGGGACATGCTCCATGGTAGAGTGCTTGCTCATGCATGGGCCTTTCACTTTAATCCCAGCATGGAGAAAAGTTTCACTACATCTAAAACTCTAAATCAGTCTGGGACAGTGTCTCCTCCATTGGATCCACCTACCAACCTTCTCCTTTGCAGAATTGTATAAGGATATCGTGAGCTCCTGTAACCTGGTGATCCATGAATGATAGCTATGGTGATGGTGAAGATGATTGTGCTCTGAATCATTTCAGGCAGGTTGGGGAAGACCAGGGAGGTGGTTGCCAAGGTAGGCACTAAACCTATACCCTTCTCCTACACTTACAATAATAAAAAGTTCAAACTTCATAACAACTAAATTATATGCCAAAGTCCAGTGGCTATGAATCATTGGAGTAACTCACAAAAACATGCTGTTCTAGGCAGAAAGAGAATTCACTGCCAGGAGGGACTTAAGTGTGTCTCACTATATTTTATTATTTTGTAAAGGTTGTTCCTACTGTTTGAGGTCTGGTAGCTTAGAGTTTTTCACTTCATCTTTCAAAGGCATGGATTTGTTCAGTTTTATGGTGGTTGTCTGGGATCTGGCCTTGATAAATGAGGGTTAGTTTTCACAAGGAATGCTGTGGAAGTCCATGTCTCTCAATTTGTAAGAAAACTTGTTGTGGATTTAGTTACTCTCCTTGTTTGTAAAGATAGAGAAATTGAAACCTCCAATGACTGAATGAGGCTGCTTCTGGTTGGGGTCCTGTGACTCATTCAAGGTTCTTGCTACCATACTCTCTCCCAGGTGTTCCACAGACTGTGGAGCAAATCTTGTCTCCTTGGAAGGAAGAAACGCGAGACTGGAGTGTCCCTCGCCCATACGCTCTACTCTGTCCACAAGTGGTTAACAATTTATGCCCAAGTACTTAAACATAATAATAATGTTATTCGTCTGGCTACCACATTCTGATTAACCCAGCTTGAGATCAGTGCAAATCCTCCCTAGTTGGAAAAGCCTTTAAGAGCGTGTCCTTCTAGGGAGGCTCTTCCACTGTGGCCCTTGATTAAACTGAAACCTGTCCATTTAGTTTCTGTTAAGTGCCAAGGACTGTTTGTCCTCAGCATCTTCCATCACTTCGTGCTCCCAGAGCCCCATGAAGGAGGCACTGTTATCATGTCCCCTATAAAGCGGGGGAAAGCCAAGCACGGAGACATGCTCTGCTGATAGCTTATGAATAGACAGATGAGGCCCTCATCTGTCTGGTGTGGTGCTAGTAACTCCCCTCAGTGTCCAGGGGTCCTTGCTACCATCTGATATCCAGAGGACACAGAGAGATTACAATAGCTCATGGGTCTTCACTTGTCCAGTTCTAAGTTGGGGGCAATGATTCCTCCATAGGGAGTAGGTTTTATGTGACTGCCTGTAATTACCAAAACTATTTGGAATTTAAAAAGTCAAATACACAGTTATAAGTATGTTTAGGGATTGGGGCTAGGCATGGGGATAAGATGAAGAAAAAAAAATGCCTTCTTCAAACTGTATCTGTATACTATTAATGAAAACATAACTCAATGAACCCTATAGAGACCTGCTCCTTAGTAAGCAGAATCCCCATGCATCACAAAGTGGCACCTTTTCTAGGGGAGGTATTTGTTTTTGTCCTCCCTCCACAGACCACAGTCCATGAAGTCCTGGAATAGTTGCATTGTACAAGCCAAAATCCCGGACATCTACAATCTACTTTCTGGACTATGTCTGTGTTCACTCCCACTGGCTGGAATTTTTTATGGGAGTTCAGACAAAGGCCATTTTGTGGTTACTCTCTCTGCCCCCTGCCCAGAACTGGCTCTACCGGAATGCACTAATTGCTGCTGAACAAAAGGATGCCTTATGTCTCCCTCTGCCCCATGGCTGTGCATTGATTCTTTATGACACTGGAATCAAAACTGCCAGTGTTTCCTCTCACAGCAGCGGCAGAACACAGTGACCTCCCTGCACTCCCAGGGGAGTGCTTGTGAGGCTGTGGTGTGTAAGAGGTGGCAGGATTCATTTATCCAGCAGCCAGTGAAAAACGCACCTTCGCAGGTCATAAAGACCCCTTTTGAAAGCATGTGGCTGTGCATGGCTCAGTGGGTCCCACTCCAGTGGAGAACCACTCAGCACCATCCAGAAACATGCAATCTAGCAGCTTGGTGTAGATCCGCCCTGAATGTGGCACTATCCAGAGCAGCTCTTAAAAGACTTTAAGAATAATGAGTGTAGGACACGGCAAGTGGGAGGGTTGAACATTCAATAACAATCCCTGAAATAGTAAGTCCATAAAGCCATTAAAAAGTAACATTGGGCTGGGCGTGCTGGCGCATGCCTTTAATCCCAGCACTTGGGAGGCAGAGGCAGGCGGATCTCTGTGAGTTCAAGGCCAGCCTGGTCTACATAGTGAGTTCCAGGATGGAGGGCAGTTCCTGAAGATTAGAAAACCAGAAGTGCAGAAAATCCAGACAGGAAGAACTCCCTGGGCCAGGTGACCTGCTGCTACAGAGGTGGCAGAAGGCCCCAGCCCTAAGTCTGCGTAGAAGGTTGCATCTCATAGCCTACCCCATTTCATTCTCCAAACTCAAGTTCTGCTGAATAACAGGAATCAATGATGGAATAAGACAGGAGGGAGGGAGTGCTTATGCTTCAAGAGAGGTTCCCCTGGAGACAGAACCTTCTCACCATCACTACCAGCAGGGTGCAAGGAAGATACACAGCATCCAATAGGTTGCAGGGGGGATCAGTGATGTACAGGAAACACAGGAGCCTACTGGCATTCCAGGCTCCCCTTTCTAAGGAGATGTGGAAAACAGAAAACACTTTAAAATAAAGATCATTAACATCTTTTGAGGGATCACCACAAAAGAACAGCTGGTGTGAAAAAAGAGCCAGGCGGAAAATTCATAAATTTGAAATAAGATGATTGAACTAAAGTGAAAAATAAATCAGTGAATGAAATACATTTTAAGACTCTGATTTTGTTTCTTAAAATGAAAGTAAAAAAGGACTGGCGAGATGGCTCAGCAGGTAAGAGCACTGGCTGCTCTTGCAGAAGACTTGGGTTTGTTACCCATCACCCACATGGTAGCTAACAACTATCCTTAACTCCAGTTCCAGGGGATTCAATGCCCACTTCTGACCTCCATGGGCATTGCACAACACGGGTGCACCTACCTACATGCAGACAATGCACTCATATACATAAAATAAAAATAATAAATAAAATAGTTTAAAAAGAAAGTAAACAACAAAATTGGGGGATAAAAACATAGTTTTCCCATTATCACTACTTCATTTCTAGAGTTCAGTGGCACTGTCATAATTTTGTGTAACTGTCACTACCAGCCAGCCATAGAACTGTCTCCATCTTGCAAACCCAAAATTATCTATCCATTGAGCAACTCCCCATCCCCTCTTCTCCTAACCCCCAGCAACTACCATTATATTTTCTGTCTTTGCTAACCTAACTACTGTAGCTCCTTCTTGTAATTGGCATCACACAGCATTTGCACTTTTGTGGTTGCTTTATTTAGTTCATTAAGTATAATGTCCTCAAGCTCATTCACACTGGAACAAGTAACACGATCTCCTTCCTCCTTAAAGCGAATAACACTCCATTTGTGTGTGTACACCATATGTTGTGGATACATTGAGTTATTTATGGACGTGAGTTGTTTCTTCCTTTTGGTCACTATGGAGAATATTCTTTAGCTCTGATCCTTATTCCAAAGAACAAATGGATGAAATAAGAGAAAAAGCAAAATATATGAAGATCTTCAAGCTCTAACTACCCATTTTTGAAATGTTTTGAGGAGAGGCAGAAAAAAATTTGAAAAAGCAAGAAAAAAATCTAACTCAAAAGAGGCAGGGCCAAGTTCTGGACAAATTCTAACAAGGAGGATGGGATACTGACTCTCCCAGAGCATGGAGAGAAATAAGCAAACTAAAAGGATAGAATGGAGAGTGCATGGTTTAAACACATTAAGAGCTGTGCGCATCTTTCTCTTTCCTCCTCACTCCACACAACTCTACAGGGACATTCTAGGAATACAAAAGGCTCAAGTCTACAAAGACTGAGATGAGGGAAGCCACCTGAGAACAAGAGGGTGGAACACATTTCTGGAAGACGAAGGACAAGAACAGGAGAGACAGAGTGCAGTCTCACAGTGAGCGGGGGCTGCTGCAGGGAAACAAGCTTCTTAGTTCTATGAAACTGCTGAGAGAATTCAGACTTGAAGTCCTCTCGAGTGCCGCAGGAAGTTGGAAGCAAGATGGGGGCCACAAGCAGGCCATAGGGCCTCAGTGTTTACCCAGAGCAGTTGGCTTTCCAGATTGCCCTAAAAGGTTATGACTTATAGTATGAATTGTTCAAACAAGTCTAGGATCGGACCTCTGGAGGAGGGTGTTACAGACGTTCATGACAGGCATCAAATGAACATCTACACCCCTTGCTCTCTTCCTTTTGTTCTGTTCACAGAAGGCCAGAAATGAAACTGGGTGAGTCTTCCCCAGAGCAAAGTCCTCCACACACTGAAAGCTTGGAGCTGCCTGATGTGAAAGCCACTGCTTGCCAAACTTTGTTTCACACACTGAGAGTTTACAGTCACTTTCTTACTGCTGTACTCAGAAACATAAATGGGCTGTCAAAGTTATCAGAGATCTGGGGAAGAGACCTGGGATAAACATAAGAAGAGGAGGATATTATAATTAATGTCTTCAAAAAGGTGAGAGATGGCATCACATCCCTATGATAAGAACCTCATTAACAGTAACAATTCAGATTATAATAGAAAGCTCTCGAAAATTAATAAGATAATAAAATGTAAGAGGAAGACTGTGAAACGCAGTTGAAGTATTCTTCTCAAATGTAAAGATAATATAACAAAGAGATGAAAATAGAAGAGAAAGAATAGAAGCATTAAGTGATGCATTCAGGAGGAACAAAACCCACCTCAAGCCCGAGGAAACAAAGAGGAGGAAAGTATTAAAGGAACTGTGCAAGAAAACGCTAGAAGTGAGGAACAAGACAGTCCGGTAACAAGGGACAGAAAGTGTCTAGCAATACAGCCAAAGAAAGTAAAAATAACAAACACCACCACCAAATTCTACAGGCCTATCTTCATGAAATTCCTAAAGAAATTCCTAAAATCTCTAAGAGTTAAGCAAGTGGATTCATCTAAGGAAATCTTGGAAGGTGGGAGACAAAATTCTGAAAGAAATTAGTCTTCAATCTAGAATTTAATAGTGAGCATAAGCTGCTGATCAAATATGGGTAAAGAATAATGAAACTGAGGCTGGAGAGATGGCTCAGAGGTCAAGAGCATTGGCTGCTCTTCCAGAGTACCTGGATTCAGTTCCTAGGACCCACATGGTCACTAACAACTGTTTCTAACTCTAGTTGTAGGGGATCTGACATCTTCTTCTGGCCTCTGTGGACACTGCATGCATGTGGTGCACTTACATACATGCAGGCAAAACACTCATATACCTGAAATAAAAACAAATAAATAATGAAATTTTCGAGTACACAGTATATTAGATTTATCATCATTGTGACCAAATACTTTACAGAAACAATTTTAAGTGAGCAAATATTTATTTTGGCTCAGGGTTTTATCATGGTGGGAAAGTCACAGTAGAGCAGTTCACATGATTGCAGACAGGAAATTAAGAATAAAGTAGTAATAAGAAGAACCAATCAGGTTATAACCCTTAAGGACACACCCACTGTTGTACCTCTTCCATTCACACTCCACCTTCCACACATCCACCATCTACTCCCAATAGGGTGTTTAAAGTCTGAATCCATGAGTGCATTTAAAACCATAGGTTAGGTCAGAACTCTCTTGACCTAATTGTTTCTGGAAACGCCCTCACAGACACAGCAGAGCTGTGCTTTACTGTCTCCTGAATGTTTCTCAACCCAATCAAGCTCACAATAAGACAACATCACAGTAGGGAATCACAGGCTTTATCAGTGATGAGTGTTTGCATAAGAAGGCTTGCTCAATGAACAGGAGTGAAACCAAAAATGAAGATGCTAAGGGAGACAGGAAACTGAAATGTTTACTAGAGAAAAAAGGCAAGTGGAAGCCACTGGAAGTTTCCTGAGCCCACGGAGTTGCTATTCTTGAGGACTCAAAGAGGGAGAAATATGGACTGATAAGTTATTTGATGCTTTGAGCTTTGGAAACACATAGAATAGGTGTGCAAGAGATATGACAGAAAACGTAAAGTTGGGTTACATAGGAAATCATGCAAAGAACAAACGAGTATTAGTTAAAATTGCATAATAAACATTGTAAGTTCTTAGCTTTACGCTAAACAATATGTGCTTAATGATAATAATTGATTACATAGTTAATGATATAAATTGTTTCATGATGAAGTTTTGCTGTCAGAATTGCTTAGAGGGGAACGTGGCCCTAGAAAAGATAGAAAATAAACATCTGTGATGACTGGAAGTCAATAGAGAGCACCAGAAATTGATAAACTGAGTAATAAGTAGAACTAGATGTTGAAAGAGGTGAGTCAAGGGATAACTCTTTTGCTACACAGTTTTGAGTAGAATTTGATTAGTATTTAATAAACATAAAGTATAATTTTCAATAAGAGCATAACTAATGTATTTTACCTTACTGACAGGATTAAAATTAGAAGCCCAATGTACATGTTAACAAAACATCCGAAGTGTACCATATCTAATCTTTTTGTAGAAAAGTCTTATAAAAATAAAAGTTGTGAATACATCCTCCCGATGATAAAATACACAAATCTAGCCTCCAGTTACTGGGAGGCACAGGCTCAGGGGGCAGCTGTTTCCAGGTGGCACATGGGTTGTTCAGGCTTCCCTGTGCAGCAGGGTCCTGGATGGTCAACAGGTCTATATCAATCTGCATATATGGTACATGCATCTGTTCAACAGTTGGGAAACCCTGCAATAAAGAATTACCACAAACAAATATCAACAACAACCCTGGAAAAGTAGGAAAAGCATATGAACAATTTAGAAATGAAAAAGAAGTGTTTTGAAATATACCTGTTTATTAATAAGGAAATAATAAATGAGATTACCTGCCATTACCAAAGCCCTCAAAGTTTGAGAGCGTAATGTTGGTCAAAGATGAGTACTCAACCCAATCAAGCTCACAATAAGACAACATCACAGTAGGGAATCACAGGCTTTATCAGTGATGAGTGTTTGCATAAGAAGACTTGCTCAATGAACAGGAGTGAAACCAAAAATGAAGATGCTAAGGGAGACAGGAAACTGAAATGTTTACTAGAGAAAAAAGGCAAGTGGAAGCCACTGGAAGTTTCCTGAGCCCACGGAGTTGCTATTCTTGAGGACTCAAAGAGGGAGAAATATGGACTGATAAGTTATTTGATGCTTTGAGCTTTGGAAACACATAGAATAGGTGTGCAAGAGATATGACAGAAAACGTAAAGTTGGGTTACATAGGAAATCATGCAAAGAACAAACGAGTATTAGTTAAAATTGCATAATAAACATTGTAAGTTCTTAGCTTTACGCTAAACAATATGTGCTTAATGATAATAATTGATTACATAGTTAATGATATAAATTGTTTCATGATGAAGTTTTGCTGTCAGAATTGCTTAGAGGGGAACGTGGCCCTAGAAAAGATAGAAAATAAACATCTGTGATGATTGGAAGTCAATAGAGAGCACCAGAAATTGATAAACTGAGTAATAAGTAGAACTAGATGTTGAAAGAGGTGAGTCAAGGGATAACTCTTTTGCTACACAGTTTTGAGTAGAATTTGATTAGTATTTAATAAACATAAAGTATAATTTTCAATAAGAGCATAACTAATGTATTTTACCTTACTGACAGGATTAAAATTAGAAGCCCAATGTACATGTTAACAAAACATCCGAAGTGTACCATATCTAATCTTTTTGTAGAAAAGTCTTATAAAAATAAAAGTTGTGAATACATCCTCCCGATGATAAAATACACAAATCTAGCCTCCAGTTACCCTGGTGCCTAGAAAAAGAGTGTACAGTACTGGGAGGCACAGGCTCAGGGGGCAGCTGTTTCCAGGTGGCACATGGGTTGTTCAGGCTTCCCTGTGCAGCAGGGTCCTGGATGGTCAACAGGTCTATATCAATCTGCATATATGGTACATGCATCTGTTCAACAGTTGGGAAACCCTGCAATAAAGAATTACCACAAACAAATATCAACAACAACCCTGGAAAAGTAGGAAAAGCATATGAACAATTTAGAAATGAAAAAGAAGTGTTTTGAAATATACCTGTTTATTAATAAGGAAATAATAAATGAGATTACCTGCCATTACCAAAGCCCTCAAAGTTTGAGAGCGTAATGTTGGTCAAAGATGAGTAAACAGATACTTCATTCAATTTCAGTAATATTACCACTTGATTTGGAGGGCTATCAAGTGTGGGAGGCAAAAACCGTGAAATCCTGGAAAGAATTCAAATGAAGACAATATCTTTGGAGGGCCATTTAGAATGAATGTGTGTGTATGTGTGTGTGTGTGTGTGTGTGTGTGTGTGTGTGTGTGTAAATTAGGAATGCAAATTCCTTTGACCCTCGGATTGCACTTCTAAGAACTTATTCTCATGTTCCCTCTCTAGATGGGTTTGTAAAATAATTCCAAAGTTCAAAAACAATCTGTTATGCTTCAAAAGGACAGTTACATAAATTATACAACCAATAAAATGAATGAGATATCTTTATTTTTAATGATAAGAAAACACTGTCAGTCTCTGTGGGGATAGAAAGTTCAGAATGTAGTTTATGCAATGTACTAATATTTGTGTAAAATATGCAAATAAATAAATGTTTATCAATTCTTAGGCTGCATCTGGGAGGATTTAAAAGAACGGCTAAGAACGGCTACTCCCTCTCTTCAGTGGCATGAACAGTGTGCAGGGAAGTGGGAATGTTTGGAGGAGAAATGGGAAGGACTGTGAATCGTCCTTATACAGACTTATGTACCACCTGATTCCCTTAAGGAGAATAAAATCCTGTTCTTTGAGTTTAATTTACAATAAATAAAAAATTGCAAAGTCCTATAACCGTGCTACTAGAAGTGAAACAGTTTGAAAATGTCTTTAAAGCCGTCTGCTCCAGTGCTCGGCTTGGTGTGCTTTGAACCCAAAGTCACTTGGTATTAATTCCTTATTACCCTGGAGTTATTCCAGAAGGAGTAGATGTTTCGCCCTCTGCCATTCTCAGCTGCGTGTGGCGTTTGCATGTCTCTCGTTTTGTGTGTGCATTGGATAAACTTCTCCATATGGGGCAAAGTCTGGGTGTATACCCTAGGGGTAGAGATGGGCAAGTGAAATGCCTGCGTGCTCTATGAAAATCATACAGACTTGGAATGGGAAATGCTGCCATCAGGTGCAGAGCACTTGCGTTCTGGTCCAGATTCTTCCAGTCCTCTGACTTTGGGCAACTTACTGACATTCTGGCTTCAGACTGGTTTACTCATTTCTAAAGAAACAGGATCTGTGCAATTTTTAGTTTTCTTTGATTTCTCTTATTCATTGTAAAACAACAGGAAGAAGTCAGTGATTACTTTTTCCAGAAAAAAATGCAAACGTACATTTTTCAGTTCTTGGGGAATCAAAAGTTCATATATGAATAAGATAGAAATAAAAACAAAGGGGGCTGGAGAGATGGCTCAGTGGTTAAGAGCCCTGGTTACACTGCATGTACGTGGTGCACTTACATACAGGCAAAACGTACACATAAAATAAAAACAAATAAATCAAAAAGTTTTTTAAAGAAATAAAAATAAAGCCACTTTTCACTCTTTCTAGTTCAAAAGGTCTGTTATTTCTCCTTTTGTATGGATAACCAACGATACAGTTTGCCCTAGATATGTGTGGCTACTGTGAAATAGAACTAAGTGTAGGAAAAATGATCTATCATTTTTCTCAAAGACCTTAATTGGCTATCTGAATTGTTCAGAGCTCCCTCAGGTGGACCTAGCAAAAGCTGACATAGCTCTAGCAAACATACTGTTTATCAAATATTAGCTCATGTTTTATTCATGAACATGCTCTTACATCTTATTTTACTTTTGGTCAAATGGCATAACTAGATAGAGCATCCTGTCCACCCCACATCTCCAAATGTGTCAGGTCAAGCCCTGTATATGAAAGAATAATGGATCACACAGTGTTACAATATTTGGGTTTTAGATAGTCTTGTCTCTGCCACCCAAGCCTGGATGCCTCATATGAGTTAAGAGCCATGCATCCTCAAGCACAGCTAACTTGAAACAAAGGGTACAGTGTAAGAGGTCAGAGAAACATGGCTTCAAATTTTCACACCATCATACACTTTAACTCTGGACAGATTAATTTAGCTTTCCAAATCTGTTTTTTTCACTTATAAAATAGGGTCAATTATAGTATCCTTTGAACAGAGTGCTTGAGTTTTGATGACATAATACACGTGAAACATATTGTCCTGTGTGGGGCACATTAGACTCCCAACTTACTCTTATAAAAGACTTGTGTGAGGCAAATTCAAAATTTTACAGATGTGGAAAATTACAATATATATGCAAAGTGATTGGCGCATGGGCAAAAAACATTAATCAGCAGCTACATCAAGTAAAGGCTTCTACTTTCTATCATTTGTGATACTTGGGAAACTTTTTGATAGATACTTTGATACTATTTTAGAGTATTACTTTAAATCAAAATCTAACAAGTACTTTGCAACATTTCCCTTTGTTTCTTTATGTCTCTATACACATATATGTGAAGTTTTTTAGGTGAAATTTACTTACAAAGTGAACCCTTTTAAAATGAACCACTCACTGGCATTTAGTACATAAGCAGTAATGGACAGCCCCAACCTCTATTTAGCTCCAAATTATTCTCATCACCCCATGCCCATAGAAACTCCCCAGCTCTACTCCTCCATCTTCTGACAATCACCAATCTCCTTTGTCTTTATCGATTTATCTATCCTGGATATTTAAGGCAAATGATATCATATAATATATATCCTTTGTTACCTGGCTTCCTGTTATAGTTTTCATTTCTGTTGCTGTGATAAACACCATGACCAAAAGCAACTTGGGAAAGAAAGAATTTATTTGATCTTACTGGTTATAGTTCTCATCAAGGGAAGCCAGGGCAGGAACTCAAGGCAGGAGCTTGAAGCAGAAACCATGGAGAAATGCTGCTTGCTGACTTACAGGCTCACATTCAGGTACCTTTCTTATGCAGTTCAGGCCTGTCGACCTAGGGATGGTGCCACCCACAGTGGGCTGGGCCTGGCAGTATCAACTAGCAATCAAGAAAATGCCCACAGACATGGCCACAGGCCAATCTGATGGAGGTGATTCTTCAGTTGCGATTCCCTCTTTCTAGGTGTGTCAAGTTGAGAACGAAGATTAGCCATCACATTTCCCGTACTGAGCACAATGTTCGTCAAATTCACACATGCTGCAACATGCGCAATACTGCATTCCCTCTCACGGAAGAATAATATTCACAGATATACCCCACTTTAAGAAATCCATTTACCTTTTCACAGACATTTAGGTGGCTCCCAGCTTTTGTCTACCATGAATGGTGCACTATGGATATGCATAGACACGTATTTGTTAAGGACCTATTTTCATTTCTTTTGGGCATAAAATCAGAAGTGGAATTGATGGATAATTTGGTACTTCTGTCTTCAACTTTTTGAGAGGCCACCACATTGTTTTCCACAGTGGTTGTACAATTTTACATGCCTACTAGCAATTTATAAGGTTTCGCTTTTATTATTATAGTCATTACTTACAAGTGTGAACTTCTTGCATCAGTTTGAATTTCCCTCAAGGCCAATGATATTGAACATCTTGTGTGATTGTAGGCCATTTTCTTTTCAGATTTTATTTTTATTTTAAATAGTGTATATATGTATGTGGGTTTCTGTATGTGAGTGCAGTGCTCATGGAGGCCAGAAAAAGGTATAAGAACCCTTAGAGCTGGATTTACAAGTTGTTAGCTTCCAACCATAGGTCCTGGGAATCACAACTTGGGTCCTCTGCAAGAACAAGATGCACTCTTAGCTGCTAAGCCAGCTTTTCAACCTTTTGTTGGCCACTGTACGTCTTCTTTGAAGAACCATCTATCATTTGTCCAAATTCTAATTGGTTGTCTTTTTGTTCTTGAGTTCTAAACATTCTGTGTATATTTAGGATAGTTAATCTTTATCAGATACAAGGCTTGTCAGTGTCCTTTGGTTCATCAAAGTTTTAAATTTTAATGAAGGTTGGCTTTTTTTTCATTGCTTGTGATTTTGGTGTTACAGCAAAGAATCAATTTTCAAAGCTAACCCCTATGTTTTGAGGCTTTAATTCTTAGTCCTATTTTTGCTGATCTTTGGAGACTCCAGGATATTGAAGATGCCAGACTGTGGGTTCTGTGTCATGGAAGATGAAAGCATGAAGTGGAGCTGACCCAAGAGAGAAGCTATGTGTATTGTAGTCAGCAGAGTTGGAGGGGCTGGTCAACCTAATGCTATTGGAGCTGTGGGGATTCCATCGCAGCCCCAGATGCTGGAATTGAAGCTGAAGGATTTTCTGGGTTTGGTCTTGCTTTGGTCTGATCTTTTTGTTGTCCTCCCATCCATAGTATTTGGAATGGAAATGCTGATTCTGTGCCAGTATATACTGGAACTCTGAGGCATTTTTATTTATAGAGATTTAAAGTTAATAGATTGCCTTGAATCTCAGAAGAGCCTGTAGACTTTGGAGTTCTACATAATGTGGGCACTGTTAAGATTCTGGGAGCTTTTGGAGAGGGACTGAGCTTTTTCATGTTGATCACACCTGCAATTTTGCTGAACTTGTTTACTTGCTCTATTATGTTTTATTTGGATTGTTTACAATCTTCAATATAAAGATCATGTCATCTCTAATTAGAAATTATTTTCTTAATTCTTACTTTATCATTTGGATTCCCCACCCCCTTCCCATTCTTTCAATTGTTCTGACTAGAACTTCCAATATAATGTTGAGTGGCAATGCCGAACAGATTTTATCTGGTTCCTGATCTTAGCTGGAAGACGGAAGGAACTTCATCATGTACATGTTCTATACTGAATTTTCACAACTGTCTTCTATTCCAATAAGGACATTTTCTTGTATTTCTATTTTTAGGTGTGCCTTGTTCGAAAATGGGTTTTTGTCAAATGCTTTTCATGTACCAGTTGAGAAGATTATATGGCTTTTTCTATTTATTTTATTAATGCACTGCATTATTGTTTGAATGTTTAACCTGCTTTGAATTCCTGGGACAAATTTCCCTTGATCACTAAAAAATTAACAATGTGTAACCTTTCAAAGAGAAGTTTTTAAATTTATATTCCTAAGAGATATTGGTCTGTAGTTTTCTTTGATGTGCACATACATTTTACACATTTTAAGAAATTTTTTATTTTATGTGTATGTGTATATTGCCTGCATGTAGGTAAGTGCACCCATGTTGTGCAATGCCTGCAGAGGACAGAAGAGGCTGTTGGAGGCCCTGGAACTGGAGTCACGGACAGTTGTTAGCTGCCATGTGGGTGCTGGGATTCAAACCCAAGTCTTCTGCAAGAACAACCAGTGTTTTTAACTGCTGAGCCATTACACATTTTGTGTGATTACGCATGCATATATTTACACACACAGTTCACCAGAAATCTAACCTGCTCCATATCACTGGAAAGAGATTTTATCTAAATAAGTCCATCCATTCATTTAGATCCATGACAGTTGGTTCCAGGATCTTCTTTAATACCAGAGTTCGGATTCTTGAGTTTCTTATGTAAAATAGTATAGCATTTGCATAGAACATATGCACATTTTCCTGCATGCTTTAAATATCTCTAGATTATTCACAATGCCAAATACAGCATATATACAATGTAAATAATTGTTATATTGTATTGCTTAGGGCCCACTGTCTTCTTTTTATATATTTGTTACTTTTTATTTGTGTGTCATGTGTGTGGCTGCATGATTTTATATGTACCATATGCATACAGGTACCCATGAAAGCCAGAAGAGGGCATGGATCCTCTGGAACTTGAGTTACGGCCGGTGTGAGTCACCATGTGGGTGCTGGGAACTGACCCTGGCACCTCTGTTAAAGCATCGAGTACTCTTAACCACTGATCAGGACTCAGTTTCTTAAACTATGACTCATGACCCCATAACTGAATGCAAAAGTCAACAAAAAAGTTAGCAATAGTAAAAGATTTCTGAACCCACAACCACCAAAAATTAATCCAAAATCAAATGTATAATAAATACGAGGGTTTTTTTCCACAGCAGTGCCTGCCCATGTTGTATCATGTGATTTCACTGCAGCCTTGACTCTGAACACTCACAAGCTCACTTTGCACTGTACATGCTGTCTGCAATGCCTACTAACCTGCTAGACCCAGAGCCAAGAATACCATACATTATGAATTGCTGTGTTTTCAATGCTCATACGAAGTTTTCTGTTTTTATAGAACCTCAATTCTCAAGTTGAATTATGCAAAACAAGAACCTTTAATATTCTCCTACAGTTAGGTCTCAGCATGTAGGACGCAAATTAATATATCTTCGGGTTGGATTGTGATAGAGTGTTTGAATTTTTAAATTGCTGTTTGAGTTGTTGCTCTGAATTCCATACAATTTATTAAATGAACTTTGGCTTGGGATTATGACAGAATTCCCAACAAGATCCAAAATGGCCCTGCACACACTTCTGCCTTGTTGTGCTATGTACTCATACAAGGAAACATTCTTGGCATTGACAATTATAAATTCAAAATATTGACCAGCTCTGCAAGACACTGAAAACACAGTGCCCTACATCATCAAATATTCAGTCAACATTTAGCTCTTTATATGTAAAAATAAGCAAGCGACATATAACCCTTGTATAGGAAATGAGTTCAAGTCCCACCCAGTCCCAGCATCTACATCATGAAGCTCACAACCACTTGTAGCTCCACCTCCTGCGGATCCCATGTCCTCTTTTGGTCTCTGAAGATACCTGTTTCTCTCTCTCTTTCTCTCTCTCTCTCTCTCAATTAAAATTTACACCTTTACCTCATTATTATGCAAAATTGTTGTCATCTTTAATAAATGGTAAAATTATATACATATATACTGGAGTTGTTTTAAATAAACTTAATTATGTTTGTCAGTAAATGTTTAATTTGTATATCTCTTTTACATACCTATACATCCAAAATCATGTAAAAATTTCTCAGGCAAAAAGAAGTCATGAGTGAAAACGTTTAAGAAATCCTTCTTTAGGGAATATGGATAGGAAAAAAGTTCATATATATGAAGTACAGGTACAAAGATTTTCCAAATATTTCAGTGTTCGTTGGTTGAATGCATAGATGTGGGACCCATAAATACAGAAGACTGATTCTATATTATTACAAAGCATCCAGGAAGGATGGCAACCAAAGACCAGGGCAGGATTCTTTAAACCTTCCCTGCAAGGCTGTGCCCTGAGTGTGGTCTCATTTCCCTCAGTGACATTATTTCTTCTCAGTTAAGATTCTCAAGGATGATTCTGGCAGGTCCAATTTTCATCCTGTCTACCCCTCACTTAGTGGCCACATTCATTACAAAAAATATTGAGTGTTTGTCAAACTTAATGCTCTGCAGCTCATCTACACCTACTGTTCAGAATCCAAATCTACATGTGTTATAAAGGTAAAATTACAGGCTCTGCATCTTATGGAGTGCCAGAGAATGCCATTGCTGCTGGGCTGTGGATCACATTTTGATAGCAAGATGTGGTCATGGGGCTGGGTGTGAGTCCATGTTTTATTTTTTTTTAATATTTTATTTATTTATTTTTATTTTATGTGTATGAGTTTATTGCCTGCATGTGTGTAAGTGCACTCATGTCGTGCAATGCCCAGGGAGGTCAGAAGAAGGTTTTGAATACCCCTGGAACTGGAATTATGGACGGTTGTTAGTCACCCACCGGGTCCTCTGTGAAAGCAGTCAGTGCTCTTAACCGCTGAGCTATCTCTCCAGCCCGTGAGTCCATTTTTTAATCAAAGCAGGTAAACTGTTCTAAAAATCAAGGTGTGAGGTTTCTACTATATCCAAAGAACGTCTGCACTGTTATTTGCATTGAGATTTTTATTTCTGAATTTTCTAATGCTGTGATTACTGAATTACCAATGAGCAAAGCTCTCTAATCACAAAGACAGCCCTGTTAAAAGAAGAATTCTTCAGAAGTCATGCCAGGAATAGGAATATGTCTGCACAGTGCAGGAAGAGTAACCATTTTGTAGTCTTGCGAGCTTGTTGAAATCAGTGACAGGCCTCAGGAGGGCAGCTGGCCAAGTTTTCCCCCAGCAAGGGCGGCTTCTGCTTTTGGTGGCCTATTTCTGTAACTGAAGGCCCCTCCCTGACCTCACAAGTCTCAGGGCCTCCTGTCTATTGCTTCCTGCTCCTTTCTCAATCTTGAGATGGGTCTGCTGTCATGCTGTTGCGTTAGCTCCAATGTATACTTTCTAGAAGTTTTCCACCTTTGTAGCACATCCATGCCTGCTTTGCGAATACAGTCCCACCTTAGACCCATGTTTCTTTTACTTATCATATCAGTGAAGGAACTTACAAAGAAAGCAGTGCAGCTGATCCTGAAGGTCAAAAGGAGATCTTGATCCCTAGTGACCACACAGAGAAGGCAGATTAATTTACAGGAGTTGGGGGCCTTTGAATATGGTCAGAGGAGGAAAACATGTGCCTTGGGATCACCCTCCTCCTTTCTCTGCTCTTTCCTCTCCTTCATGTCCAATTCTAGTGGCAGTCACTGCCCTCCCTGCCCCAGAGAAATCATTCCTTCTACCCAGATGGAGCTCATGTTTCTGAGGAACTGCTCTTGTTTTACCCCAGATTTGGGTAGCAATTATGTCCTGCTCTCATCTCGAAGTTATGCTTGGGTAGAGTCATATGACTGCTTGCTCAAGTTAGTTCTGTCTTTTGTAGAAGATACTGACCAAGCAACATAACATCTGAACATGTCTTCTGTAAGAACAGAGTGTTCCTGGGCTGCCTCCATGTCTCATAACAGTGATCAGCAGCCTCCCAGGCAGAAATCTGCAAAATTGTTTGGCAGCTGGGCAGGAGGAGCTGGGTCTCCATTGCTAAGATTGATTGGAGCTATGATCTTCAAAACTTTAGGTTCATGTAAACTTTAAAGAATTTAGAAAATGTCCTGTTACCTTTCTCTCTTCAAAACTGAGATGTAAAATGTTATACACTTAAGTAGTTGCCAAGGAAAAAATAATTTCATGTATTACAAATATTGGTATTTGAAAGTAATTGTTACATTATTTTTTCTTTTTTTAATTTTTGTAATTTTTTAAATTTAATAACAACATGATTAGAAGAAGCATTTCATTATAGCTTTAACATATTCATTAACAATTTCCAGAGCAAGGATACATCTCTTTCAAAAGTGGCAGTAAATTTTTAGGTTCATATTTGAATTAATATGGTTATACAATATTGAACTCTGTATAAACCCTGTAAGACATAAAATTGAATGAATTTTTACCCTTTAAAGAAGATCTCCATTTCATTTTAAAATATGCTGTTTCCTGCATTTTTAAGGCTACTAACACTTAGATGTATGCACATGTGTCTTTAATCTCTATGTGATTATTACTAGTCACAGTCGGTTATACTCAGATCCTTAGTACCTGAGTATGGATATAAAGTCATCAGTTAGATTTCACTGGTAATGTTTATCACCTCCACTATTTAACATGAAGTAATTATTATTTTATTTTTTAAAAA
>NW_008357929.1:525517-525909 GCF_000622305.1 Nannospalax galili
TGTTGGCCCATTTAATCTTTGGTTATACTTTCCTTTGGGTGTTTAAGGCCATATAGTTGGTCCAGATAAAACCGATTAATTTTCACTCTTAAGGTCATTTGAGGATCTGTTCCTCAGGGGTCACATGGGCTTGGGAGGAGCACCTGGCTCCTTTCTTTTACCAGTTCCTTCTATGTGAAGATAAGCCAAAGGTCCTGCTCGACCATGGCTGGCTTCACTTGGAAGCATGGAGGAAATGATTCCTCTGTGTTGACCCTCATTTTATAGACTGGACACTGGTTCAAGTCCATCTAGTGGGGTCTCCTCAACCTCCTTGATCAAGAGGACAGGTGACCCACCAACATTAAAGGACATTTTGAGAGATGCTCATAGTCCCCTGGAACTAGTCGACC
>NW_008357929.1:526273-526737 GCF_000622305.1 Nannospalax galili
TCTGGTTTTCAAAACTAGCTAGGCATTATTTATCTCTCACATTGTCTCACCCCTCCATCATGGTTTTCCCACTTAATATGCCCCAGTTTCCCCCCTTTCTTTCTTAATAATACCCTTTTCCTACGGTCCTACCTCTCTTGAGCTCCTTCTTTCCCTTTATCCCCTAGGCTCCTCGTATACCCTTCCCTCCCCGCTCGCTTAAACTAACCCACTTTTTATCCATGTCTCCCTTATTAAGGCCTGTTTCCTACTTTTCTTCTCTTTCAGGTTATTTCTTATCCTTTACCTCCCTGTTTCCTTTCCATTATCCTGGTTCCTGTAGTTATGTCTAGTTGCATACTTATTTATCAGAGTCTGGTTCTAGGATCCACATAAGAGGGAGAACATACATCAATCTTTTTTCTGAGTCTGTGAACTTCACTTAGTATAACAGTTTCTAGTTCCATCCATTTACCTGCAAATTT
>NW_008357929.1:527557-528007 GCF_000622305.1 Nannospalax galili
CCAATGTTTTCTTCTAACAGTTTCAGAGTTTCAGGCTTTACATTGAGGTCTTTGAGCCATTTGGAATTGACTTTCATGCAGGGTGAAAGATAGGGGTTTAGTTTCATTCTTCTACAAGTGGAGATCCAGTTTTGCCAGCACCATTTGCTGAACATGCTGTTTTTCCTCCAATTAATGTTCTTGGACACTTTGTCAAATATCAGGTGGCTGAAACTGCATTTCCTCATATTTGGGTCTTCAATTTTGTTCCATTGGTCTAGGGGTCTATTTTTAAGCCAGTACCATGCTGTTTTTATGACTATAGCTCTGTAATAAAGCTTGAAATCTGGTATAGTAATCCACCCAGCATTGCTTTATCTGTTCAAGATTGCTTTGGCTATTTGGGGTCTTTTGTGATTCCATATGAATTTTAGGATTTTTTTTCTAGTTCTGTGAAGAATGTCCTGGGGA
>NW_008357929.1:528052-528572 GCF_000622305.1 Nannospalax galili
GTTGGTCATTTTCACAATATTAACTCTTCCAATCCATGAGCATGGGAGGTCCTTCCATCTTCTGATGTCTTCCTCAATCTTTCTCTTTAAAGATTTAAATTTTTCATTGTAGAGTGCTTTAACGTCTTTGGTCAGGTTTAATCTGAAATATTTTATTTTATTTGCAGCTGTTGTGAAGGGGAATTTTTCCATGTGCTCTTTCTCTGACTGCTTGTTATTGGTATATAGAAAGGCTATAGACTTTCGTACGTTAATTTTTTAACCTGCCACTTTACTGAACATGTTAATAATTTCTAGGAGTTTTGGGTGAAATTTTTGGCATGTCTTAGATAGATAATATCATATCATCTGCAAAAGAAAGGGATAATTTGATCTCTTCTTTTCCAATTATTACTTCTTTAATTTCCTTCTCTTGTCTTATTGCTCTTGCAAGAGTTTCAAGTACTATGTTAAAGAGAAGTGGGGATAGTGGGCAGCCTTGTCTGGTTCCTGATTTCAATGGGAATGCTTCCAGTTTTTC
>NW_008357929.1:529363-530541 GCF_000622305.1 Nannospalax galili
TTCTTTAGAGTTTTGGATTTTTCATTGTAGAGATCTTTAATGCTTTTGGTTAATTGGGCTAGTGGTCTGTCAATCTTGCTTATCTTTTCAAAGAACAAGCTCTTGGAATTGTTGATTCTTTGTATTGTTTACTTTGTTTCAGTTTCATTAATTTCTGCCCTGATTTTTGTTATTTCTTCTTGTATGCTGGGTTTGGGCTTCAATTTCTGTTGCTTTTCAAGTGTGTTGAGTTGCAATGTCAATTCATTTATTTGTGTTCTTTCCGATTTTTTGATATAGGCACTTAGAGCTATAAATTTCCCTCTTAGGACTGCTTTCAGCATGTCCCAGAGGTTTTGTTGTGTTGTACTTTCCTTTTCATTTAATTCCAGGAATACTTTTATTTCTTTCTTAATTTCTCTTTTGACCCATTCAGCAATCAGGAATGTGTTGTTTAATCTCCACGTGTTCATGTGGCGATTAGCACTTCTTTGGGTGTTGAATGTAAGCTTTATTGCATTGTGGTCTGATTGAATGTGTGGAATTATTTCAATCTTTTTGTATTTATTGAGGTTTGTATGGTATATGGTATATGGTATATGGTAGATTTTGGAGAAGGTTCCATGAGGTACTGAATAAAAAGTGTGCCCTTTGGTGCTTGGGTGGAATACTCAGTAAATGTCTGTTAAGTCCATTTGGTATATGGTATTGTTTAATTCAGATGTCTCTCTGTTAACTCTCTGCCCTGTTAACCAACCTAATGGAGACATTGGGGTATTGAAGTCCCCTACTATTAATGAGTTGGGGTTAATCTGGGTCTTAAAGTCCTGTAGTATTGTTTTTATGAAGTTGGGTGCACCAGAGTTTGGTGAATATATGTTCATGATTGTAATATCTTCTTGATTCATTGTTCCTTTGATCAAAATGAAGTGGCCCTCTTTGTCTCTTCTGATTAATTTTAGTTTAAAGTCTATTTTGTCAGGTATTAGAATCACTACACCTGCTTTTTTCTTGGTGCCATTTGCTTGGTATATTTTTTCCATCCTTTCACTTTGAGATAGTGTCTGTCCTTGAAAGTGAGATGAGTTTCTTGCAGACAACAAAAAGATGGGTTTTTATTCTTAATCCATTCACCTAGTCTGTGTCTTTTGACTGGGGAGTTCAGTCCATTAATGTTTAAAGTTATTAATGAAAGATGA
>NW_008357929.1:531512-532882 GCF_000622305.1 Nannospalax galili
TTATTTTTTCTCTGTGATTTTGACATGTGAATTTCTTTTGTAGTTTCTGATTCTTGTGTGAGACTCAGTTCTTCAAGTTTAGGTCTGCTTCTTTTTGTGAACTTTATATGTCTTAGTGGTTTACTTTTTGGGCATGAAAAGCTGGTTTGTCTAAGCTTCTGGTTCTCTCTTTTGATTTTATATTGGAGTGGCCAGATTGCTTTTGTCTTCAGGAATTCCCACAGAGGCCCAATTCAGGTGAGGGTCAGATGTTTTCAGGCTTTCTCCTAAGGTCTGAATCCCTCTGGGAATGATTTTGGCCTCAGGAATTTGGTGGTTGGACTGGCCTGGGAGCCTGACACAGGAAAGATGTGGTCTAGGGCAGCTGGTGGCCATCCCACCAAGAGATGCAAAGGCAAATGGGGTGGGAAGAGGCCCCAAGGCCTCCTGGGGACTGCACTGAGGAGCTGGGTTGGTCTGGATGCAAAGGATCAGGAAGAGGAAAGGTCAGTCCCAGCATCCCAGAAAGAGGCTGGCTGGTGGTACAGACCCAGGGAAGCAGAGGGAGTTGAGGGTGGGGCCAGGCCCAGAAGCAGTGCTCCTGGGGCCCAGAGAAGACACTATGTTGGTCTGGATGAAAAGGATCAGGGAGCAGTATTGTTTCCCCAGGTGTCTGGGGCCCCAAGACAAGGAATGGGGCAGGGCCCAAGCTTGGAGGAGAGAATGGCTGCAGAGATGGGAGAGTGAATGAGGCTAGGGGAGTCAAGGCATTGAGGGCGCAATGGACTTACCCTGGAGAGAGGCCTGCAGGTAGGAGAGAGGCCTGCGGCAGGTCCTGCAGGCCCAGGGAAGCAGGGCTCTTAAAGTGGTTTTAGTTTGCATTTTCCTAATTACTAGTGATGTTGAACACCTTTTAAGATGCTTCTTAGGCATTTTTATTTCTTATTTTAAGAACTCTCTGTTCAGTTCCTTAGGCCGTTCTTAATTGGGTTACTTTCTTTCTTGATTCTTTATTTTTTGAGTTCATTATATATTCTAGATGTTAAACCTCTGTCAGATGTGTTGCTGGTGAAGATTTTCTCCCATTCTGTGGTTTTTTCTTCACTTTTTTGGTTGCTTCTTTTAATGTACAGAAGCTTTTTAGTTTAATGAGGTCCCATTTGTTGATTCTTGACCTTGTTTCTTGGGCAGTAGATGTCTGGTTTAGAAAATCCTTCCTACATCTATATCTTGTAGGTTATTGCCAATAAGAGTCTCAGAGTTTCAGGCTTCACATTGAGGTCTTTGATACATTTATAGTCTTTTGTGCAAGGTGAAAGATAGGGGTTTAGTTTCATTCTTCTACAGGTAGAGATCCAGTTTTGCCAGCATCATTTGCTGAACATGCTGTC
>NW_008357929.1:533297-567484 GCF_000622305.1 Nannospalax galili
TCTGACTGCTTGTCATTGGTATATAGAAAGGCTATAGACTTTTGTAGGTTAATTTTGTAACCTGACACTTTACTGAATGTGTTAATAAGTTCTAAGATTTTTCTGGTGGAATTTTTGGCATCTCTTGGATATAATATCATCTTCAAAAAAGGATAACTTGATCTCTTCTTTTCCAATTATTATTCCTTTAATTTCCTTCTCTTGTCTTATTGCTCTTGCAAGAGTTTCAAGCACTATGTTAAAGAGAAGTAGAGATAGTGGACAACCTTGTCTGGTTCCTGATTTCAATGGTAATGCTTCCAGTGTTTCTCCATTTAGAATGATGTTGACTGTGGATTTGTTATATATGGCTTTAATTATGTTGAGGTATGTTCCCTCCAGTCCAATTCTCTCTAGGACTTTGAACATAAATTCATATTGAATAGTACCAGACTAAAGGCCTTCTCTGCATCTATTGAGATGACCATGTGGTTCTTGTCTTTGAGCCCATTTATCTGATTTATGATGTTTATTGACTTATGTATATTGAACCATCCCTGCATCTCTGGGATAAAGCCAACTTGATCATGGTGGATGATCTTTTTGATGTGTGTCTGTATGCGGTTTGCAAGTATCTTGTTTAGAATTTTTGCATCTATGTTCATTAAGGATATGGGTCTATAATTTTCTTTTTTGGTTGTATCATTAACTGGCTTTGCTATTAGAGTGATGCTGGCTTCATAGAAGGAATTTTCAAGTTCTCCCTCCATTTCTATCTTTTTGAATAAATTAAGTAGTATTGGATGTAGATCCTCTTTAAATGTCTGGTAGAATTCTGCTGTAAATCCATCTGGTCCTGGGTTTTTTTTAGTCGGGAGGTTTTGTATTACTGTTTCAATTTCTTTTTGTGATATGGGTCTGTTTAAGCTGTTAATCTCTTCTTGGTTTAGTTTTGGTGGTTCCCATGCCTTTAGATATGCATCCATTTCTTTTAGGTTTTCGAATTTGGTAGCATATAGGTTTTTAAAGTATTCCCTTATAATGTTCTGTATCTTTCTGGTGTCTGTTGTGATGTTTCCCCTTTCATCTCTGTTTTTTTTTTTTTAATTTTTCTTTCTTTTGGTTAACTGGGCTAGCAGTCTATCCATCTTATTTATCTTTTCAAAGAACCAGCTCTTGAATTCATTGATTCCTTGTATTGTTTTCTTTGTTTGTATTTCAGTAGTTTCTACTCTGAATTTTTTTATTTCTTCTTGTATGCTGGATTTGGGTTTCATTTGTTCTTGCTTTTCAAGTGTCTTGAGTTGCAATGTTAAGTCATTTATTTGTGTTATTTCTGATTTTTTTTAATGTAGGCACTTAGAGCTATAAACTTCCCTCTAAGGACAGCTTTCAACATGTCCCAGAGGTTTTGTTGTGTTGTATTGTCCTTTTCATTTAGTTCCAGGAATACTTTTATTTCTTTCTTAATTTCTCCTTTGACCCATTCATCATTCAGGAGTGTGTTGTTTAATCTCCATGTGTTCATGTGGTTACTAGGGTTTCTTCTGGTGTTGATTTTAAGCTTTATTGCATTGTGGTTTGATAGAATGCGTGGAATTATTTCAATCTTTTTGCGTTTGTTGAGGTTTGTTTTGTGCCCCAGTATATGGTCGATTTTGGAGAAGGGTTCATGGGATGCTGAATAGAAAGTATATTCTTTGGTGCTTGGGTGGAATATTTGGTAGATGTCTGTTAGGTCTTTGTTATATGATATTGTTTAATTCATATGTCTCTCTGTTAATTTTCTTCCTGTTGACCTATCTAATGGAGATAATGGGGTATTGAATTCCTCTACCCTTAATGAGTTGGGTGCACCAGAGTTTGGTGAATATATGTTCATGATTGTAATATCTTCTTGGTTTATTGTTCCTTTGATCAGAATGAAGTGACCCTCTTTATCTCTTCTGATTGGTTTTAGTTTAAAATCTATTTTATCAGATATTAGAATTGCAGCACCTGTTTTTTTCTTAGTACCATTCGCTTGGTATAATTTTTTTAATCCTTTCACTTTGAGATAGTGTCTGTCCTTGAAAGTGAGATGAGTTTCTTTCAGACAACAAAAGGATGGGTTTTGTTTCCCAACCTGTTCAACTAGTCTATATCTTTTGACTGGGGAGTTCATTCCATTGATATTTAAAGTTATTAATGAAAAATGTGTATTGAATTCTGTCATTTTTATTTCTATTCAGATTCTTGATATAGCTGTAAATTTCCACAGTTATACTTTCATTGAATTTCTGTTACCCCTTGTGTAGAGTCATTCCTTTCTTCAGTTCTTTGTATTGCTTCAAGAACTGTCTGAAGGGCTCATTTTGTGGACATGAATTCTTTCAGCCTATTTTTGTCCCTTCATCTATGATAGACATTTTAGCTGGGTAAAGTAATCTTGGCTGGCATCTGTGGTAATTTAGAACTGGGAATACTTTGATCCAGGTTCTTCTGGCTTTCATAGTTTGCACTGAAAAGTCATCTATAATCCGGATGGGTTTTCCTTTCTACTTGACTTGTTTTTCTTTTGCAGCTTTCAGTATTCTCTCTTTGTTCTGAATATTTAGTGTTTTTACTATGATGTGCCCTGGAGAGTTTCTTTCCTGGTCCTGCATATTTGGTGTTCTATATGCTTCTTGTATTTGTATAGCATGTCTTTTTTTTAATTTTGGGAAATTTTCTTCTACAATCCTTTTGAATTTCATCAAAGGCCTTCTCTGCATCTACTGTTATCTTGAGACTCTTCTCCTTCCTGTATACCTAGGATTCATAAGTTTGGTTTTTTTATGGTGTCACACAATTCTTGTATATTACATTCTTGTGTTTTCTTAAGTTTTTCATAATCTTTGCTTGAGTGGTCTAATTTGTCCACTTCATCTTCCAGTCTTGATATTCTCCTTTCCATTTCATTCATCCTATTGGTGAGGCGTTCTCTTTTCATTTCTATTTGGTTTACTGAGTGTTTCTTTTCCTTCTTCATTTCATCCTGACTATTCTTCAATATTTCTAACTCTTTTGTAAATTCATTCAGAAGTTTATCCCCACCTTCTTTCAGTTCTTTGATTTCTTTCTTTGTGTGTTCTTTGGATTCACTGAATTCTTTTATCAAGTTCATAATTATTCTTTTGAGTTCCATAGCCTGTGTTATCTTTAGGGAGTTCTCTTCGTACTCCTCTGGAGGACTATTGGTACTTGGTGGGGATATATTATTTTGTTTTTTCATGTCATTATTTTTTTCTCTGTGCCTTTGACATGTGAATTTCTTTTGTAGCTTCTGATTCTTGTGTGAGACTCAAGCCTTCAAGTTTAGTTCTGCTTCTTTTTTTTGAACTTTATGTCTTTGTGGTTTACTTTTACTTGTTGGGCATGAAATGCTGGTTAGTCTAGGCTTCAGGTTCTCTCTTTTGATTTTATATTGGAGTGGCCTAATTACTTTTGTCTTCAAGAGTTCCCATAGAGGCCCAAGTGTGATAAGGCTCAGATGCTGTCAGGCTTTCTCCTAAGGTCTAGATCCCTCCAGGAAAGATGCTGCCCTCAGGAATTTGGGGGTGGGCTGGCTTGGGAGCAGGGCCCAGGAAAGATGCTGGTCTCAGGAATCTGGTGGCTGTGCCACCCAGGGATGCACAGGGAGTTGGGGGTAGGAAGAGGCCCTTAGGGCTCCTAGGGACTACTGGGAGGAACTGGGTTGGTCTGGATGCAAAGGATCAGGAAGCAATGGTGGCTCTGTTGACAGGTTACCCCCAGTGTCTGGGGTGCCAAGATAAGAAATGGGCCAGTACCCAGGCTAGGAGGAGAGATACGGTGGTGGAGCTGGGAGGGTGAAAGAGGCTGGGGGACTCAAGGTTCGGTGGTTGCCATTGGACTTACCAGGAAAGGTGCTGGCACTAGGACTGCAGTGGCTGTGCAGCCCAGGGCAGTAAAAGGTGAAATACGTTTTTTCAATGTATTTGGCTAAATAACAGAGTGAAACCTATCCATTGTCATGTGTTTAAAGATAAGCAAGTTTTTAACAGTCAAAATGTCATTCTTTGAACTAATGTTATTTTATTGTTCCAGCAGAATTTCATCTTAACTAATATTTAGTCTTGAAAATCTATCATTGATCACCCTATTATATCCTTCTGATGAAAAAATATGTATATAAATGAAAATTTTTAAATGTAACTATATATATTGAGCTTTTGTGCATTTCATATAACAGTTCTCAATCAAATTTAGACTCCCTCCTACATCCATCCTCTCCCCACCATCCCTCATGTATTCCACCATGTTAAGACCTATCCAGCTAAGCATTTGTACACAGAAATTCTTCAGTGCAAATTCATCCACTGGAGTCTAGTCAGCTTATCTAGAGATCATTGGTAAGGTCCACTCTTCCTCACCCAGCAGTAATCAGTCTCCAGTGGTTCCCAGATTAGGGTTGACCCACCACCCATTTCCCTTGCTCCACTCTGGGCCTTTGTCTGATGAGTCGACATGGGTCCTGTGCTCAATGTCATCATTGCCAGACGTTCACATGTACAAGCTTCCAGTGGCCTGAAAGCCTTTGCTTCCCTACATTCATGAATGAACCCTGGCTCTTAAAATCTTTCCACCTCCCTCTTCTACAATGGCCTCTGAGCTGTGGGTGGAAGAAGTTTGATACAGGAGTCCTACCCAGGGACACACACTCTGCAGTCTCTTATTATTTAAAAGTTGGCCAATTGTGGCTTTTTGTGCCCGTCACACTCTGTGGTATAAGGAAGCTTCACTGGTGAGAGTTGACAGATGCACTAGTTTTCTCTCTACCCCCATTTCCGCTATGTTCCATGAAATAGATGTAGAGGTTCCACTGTAGTTAGACATAAGTACATGCTTAGTTAGGACTAAGCATCTCTCAGATATATATTCTCTGTGTCTGAACAGTTGTGGGATTCTTCAGTAGCTTCCAGCTGTTGCAAAAAGAAGCTTCTTTGATAAGAGGTGTATGATATACTTGTCTGTAAATGTAAGGATCCATATTTAGCATATGGTAAGAAATTTCATTTGTCTAGAGATATGACAGAGATAGGGTTTCCTCTAGGATCTATGACCTCTCCAGCCATGTGTATTTGGCTGTGTTTACAGTGCCACCTGTGAATTCACTCCCATTGAAAGGGCTTTAAGTTCAGTTAGATAGCTGTTGATTACCCCCAGATCACAGTACCACTACTGCACCAATAGAGGGAGTTTGCTTTTCTGGCCATTATGGTTATTAAGCTTTAGGCTGGGTTGGACAATTGATTGAGTTTCTCCCTCAGCATCTTGCACTGTATCTTCCAGAACTATGAGAGCTAAACTTCCAGGTGAGTTCCTGTTCTGTTGCTCCAAGGCTTGTGTCTGAAGTATGTCCTGTCTTCAGCAGTAGGATCTTATCTTCCAGTTTGGGGAGATAACCAAGAGCTCTGGAAATAGCCTGTGTTATTTTGGGAGTCTCTGAACCACTTTGACTAAACTGTGTTCCTTGCCACACAGTCCCCAGGTATACATATGCACTAATGTTCAGGCACTATATGTGCATTTCTCAGGGGTTTTTGGAGGCAACACATTTCCCTCTGGCTTCCCTAGCCCCTCCAAATCCATTCATCTCTATTTTCTTTCCCCCATCCAACCTACACCCCCAAGTCTAAGCGTCCCCATTATCCCCTCCCTTCCCCCAAAAGCACCCACCTCCCGACATCCCCACTCTCCTGAGTTCCTTCCGTCCCCACCATGACTCTCTTCATGTCCCTTTTTCCTCTCCTCCAAGCCGAACACTCCCACTTTCCTCACTCCCTCCAGGTAACATCTGCTCCCTACTATCACTCTCTTTCAGGTTCTTTCTTTTCCTTTACCTCCATGTTTCCTTTCCATTATCCTGGCTCCTGGTATTACATCAGGATATATACTCAAAAATAAGGGATTGGTGCTAGGATCCACAAATGAGGGAGAACATATGTTGCTTGGTTTTTGCATTTGTATTATTTCACTTAGTATAACACTCTCTAGTTCCATCCATTTACCTGCAAATTTCATAATTTCATCATCTTTTCTTACTGCTGAGTACAACTCCATTGTGTAAATGTGCCACATCTCCATGAATTGTAAACAAGAGATTTAAAATATTTCATTGTTTAACGATTTTAAAATTGAATTTGAAATAAATGTATTCCATCATAAAATCCCTAAAGCAAAATGTTATTATTTGCATTTTTTTGGTCTTTTTGAGACAGGGTTTCCCTGTAGCCCAAGCTATCCTGGAACTCACTATGTAGACCAGGCTGGCCTTGAACTTGCAGAGATCCGTCTGCCTCTGCCTCCCGAGTGCTGGGATTAAAGGTGTGCTAAAAAATATTTGCATATTTTTAAATCACACAGATAAGACATTACTAGATTTATTTACTGAACCATTACTGCACATATCTGTAAAGTACCACTGCTAACTGAGCCAGGTTTCAGTGTTTTATATTTACAAAAGTTGGTGCTGAGAAAGTGTATTCAAAATAGAGAGATCTGCAAGTAAGACTTGCATCAGTGCTCCATGGCTTGGAATGGAATACCTCCTGTTATATGCCCCAAATAACAAGATGACCTGTCTCAAAACATTATTTGATGAAGTGACAACTCTCTAAGTCTTCCCGTCAATCTTTAGAAAACAAACTGGAAGCCATTTATTTGAGTGGCAAAATAATCTGTAAGCTAGTCATTAGTGATGCAGTCACAGGTGATCCTGAACTCTTCGTTCAGGTTTTGAATTGTCCCTCTCTTTGGCATCCTAAGATCATTTACATCTGAGGGCCCTGGATGAGAAGGGCTTTGGGAAGAGAGAGAGCCAAGAAAATACATGGCAGCTCTAGGCAGATCAGTTGTGGGGAACAACACCCTGTACCACTGACTGCATGCATGTCCTTGAAACATGCTTTGAACCTCCAGCAGTTTTGTCCAGTAGTCCAGTGGTCTCCATGGACAGGAGAAAGGAGCTGTTTTGCATCTTAGGTGATGGACTTCCTCTTCTCACAACCCTATGCTTCCAGGTAAACTCGCTGTACCTCTGATCTTGTAATTTTTGCTTGGGTACTTTAAAAAATGCAGCTATAGAAAAATCGTAATTGTTGTTTTATTGATATACTTCAAACTGACATAGTAATTACAAATATCTGTGGTCTACAATGTGTCACCTTAACAAAGGTAACCAGAACAATGGGATTGGCATACATATTTCTGTCACTGTAGGCGTATATATTCCTTTTCATTAGGAAAATTGAAATCCTCTATTAGCTATTGTGCAATGTTCAATGCTCAATGTTCGTCAACCATAGTTGCCCACCATGCTGCTCAACATTAGCAGTTCTTCCTCTACCCAGCTGCGTCTTCGTAACCACTAACCATCCTCTCTGTCCTCCCTTCCACCATGCCCTTCCTAGGCTCAGCAACCCTGCTCTCTTGAGTTCTTTGAGATCAATCTTAGCTTCCACATCTATGTGAGAAAAAGCAGTGTTTATCTTTCTGTGTTTGACTTATACTACTTAATATATCTTCCTGTCCTATTTGTGCTGCTGCAAATTAAAATATTTTGTCCCTATTAGTGATTGAATAATATTCCATTGTGTACATAGCCACCCACATTTTCCTTATCCATCTGTCCACTGATGGACATCTCTGGTGACTTCAGATGTCTCTTTGACATTGATTGTGTATCCTTTAGCTATATATCCAAAATGGCATTGCTGGATTATCTCATAGTTTATTTTTCACATTGGAAAGAACCTCCATATTGTTTCCTTAAGGACCATCCTAATTACAGTCCCACCAACAGTATATAAGAGTTCTCTTTTCTGCAGGTCCTTACCAACAAGAAGAAGTACTTAAAATTCCTGGGTGTGTATGGCAGGAACCAAATAGTCTATTCCTATTGTTATTTCTGTACTACGTAGCTGAAGTACATGCGAATTTTTGAAATATAGAACTATAGGAGAAAGGCCAGTTAAGAGTCACAATATTCCATGACCTAAATTAGACCTTGAGCCAATCTGCCTTAAGCTGAGAGGTGAAAACACTTTAATAAAGTTATTTAAAAATACTTGTTACATTTCAGAAGCCCTTGTCCTTTCCTGTAAGAACTGATGCTGTCATCCAGGGTTGGGGCTACATGGCACTGTGTAATAAGGTCTGTCTTGCTATGGTTCTGTTACAAGACCATGCAGCACATCTCTTCTACTGCATGCTATGAAGGATGGGGGAGACTGGAGGACAAAGCTGCTGTGTGTGGCTCTGAAAGTTCATAAATATTTCCTTAATTATCCCTCTCTTGTTCCATAGAAGCATCAATATCAATAGTTGATAGGCTGTACAGAGAGGGAAATGTGATTTCATCTGTGTCCTTAAGTACTTTTCATAATAATATGTGAGGTTGATATTAATATCCTGACCTCATAGATATGAAATTTGAGTCTCAGGTCAGACTGACTTATTCAATGTGTTGTAAGGGTCCAAACTTAGACTAATGGTCCAGATCTGATGCTGTATAATTTACTTTACTAGTTGTGGTGACAAGATACCTTAGGAGAAGCAACTGATAGGAGGAAGGGTTCATTCTGACTCAGAATTTGAGGGTGTACTCCATCAGAGGGGAAGGAATGTTTGTGAGAGTGGCTAACTGTGGTGGAGGGAGTAAGAAGCAGCTGGTCACATTGTGTCCACAGCTAAGAAGTGGAGAGATAAATGCTCTGCTCCTCTTGCTTTCTCCTCTTTTTCCCTTTTTATCCAAGCCTATGACATGGTGCCACCCATGTTTATGGTGGGTCTTCCCTCCTTAGTTAAACCTTTCTAGAAATGCCTTCATGGGAAATCCCATAGGTGTGTCTCCCAGGTGATTCAAAATCCAATAATTTGGCAGTGATGATTAACTATCACATTCCTGAGCCCATAACTTTTCTAGCATGCCATGGAGGCATGTAAAAGAAAGGTCAGCTATAGCAGTTGCAATAGTCCCTGATCTAAATTAGACCTTGAGCCAATCTGCTGTTGTTCTTCTCCTGACTGGGATATACAGCTGGGGTCCTGCATAGGGGCTTGGGATGCTGCTACTGTAAGTGACTGCAGTCTTCAGATACACTTAGCAAATGTGTGATATGTGCACACAGCAGCTCTTCCCAGTTTTTGCATTTCATGGCACATAGAGGAAAGGAATCATATATTTGGCAGAATTCCAGAAGCAAAGAGTGAGATGGTGACTTGGCTGCTGAAGGACTGAGGGATCCACCAATCACCTGTGACTCATTCCAGCATGGGCAGAGGGTGGTGCTGAGGACTGTGACACACAGCATGGTGCATGTACCCACCCAGTGTTTCTTCTAGGAACAATCACAGTGCAATTCAGGCCTCTGCAGTCCTGGATCCTTCCAGGAGAGAAACAGTAGACCAGCTCTTTTTGAAATCTCAGCAGTGTTCAAAGGGCAGGTGGGAGCAAGTGAAATGACATGTTTATGGAGAACTATGAGTAAGCCTCTCATCCAAGGGAGAGGAGAGATGGTATAAGAGTTCCCACACATCTCAGCATTACTCACTGTGCTCCCTCCTTTTAAAAAACTATATGACAATCCAAAGGTTGTGCTGAATGGGATAAGAAGAAGTAATATAATATGCAATTTATGATTGTCCTTGGACTCAGAAAATACCTTGTAGGAAAGTAGAGAATCAATAGGCAAACGTGTATATATGAGTGTATGCAAGTATAAATAGATAGTGCATACATATGTATATAAAGAAAATGTGTAGGTTATTAGGCTACTTAGTTTTCTGTCACTGTGACAAAATACCTGATACCCAAACTGAATGGAGGAAAGGTTTATTTTGGCTGTCAGTGTCAGAAGTTCCAGTCTAAAGCTGCTTGTCTCTGTCACTTTGAGCCTCTGGCAGCACAGCACATTGCGGTGGGAGCATTGGGTGGAAGAGGCCTGTTCTCTGCCTGGTAGCTAGAAAGCAAGGGAGAAACAGAAGGAGCTGGAATTGCAATAGTCCACTCTCAGGTGCACCTTGATGGCCTAACTTCCTTACACTAGGCTGTATGTCCTAAAGACTACACTACCTCTCAGTGAGCTGAGGACCAAGTCTTCCATGTATAGACTTTTGAAAAACACTTTCAAAGGATATTCACAGCATATCTATTTTCAGAAGACACATCTTAGCAAGTCCCAAGGATTTAAGTAACTGAAGGGACATAGGAGGTTTGGGGAATGGTTAAATGATCTTGCTTATTTACTGTTATTTTTAGTCTTGAAGTTGCTTCCCAAGGAAGGCCTCCAGGCAATGGTATAGGCAGGGTCTGATGGAGCAGAAGGGGGTGGGGACTGCCTGAGTGGGGTGGTTTCAGAAATAGGATAGCCAGAGAAATAAAGCATCCAGGAGTATACTTGTGCCAGGCTGCTGGGTTTAGTGAAAAGATGAAAGGATGTCAGAGACAGTTGTCCCAAGCCATGGGGGTGACTTTGGGCAAGTCAGTGAATGTCATTGGCCTGTTTCCTCATCTGATAAAGGAAACCTTACTGGGGATGAACTGAGCTCCTTCTAGCTTTTACTTCATGTGAGTCCGCTCACTTCAGTTGCCTGAAATTTATTTTCAAAGACTTGTACTCCATGGGGGACTTGAAACCTTCTCCTGGAGAATTTAAAAGGTCCTGAAATTTACAAATAACTATTAAGAAAAAACTTCAATTGCAGGCAACAACGTGGCAACTCTTTCGGTAGAAGTTGAGCATACATAAAAATATCTATCTCAAAAGCAGCATACAGCCTTGCTTTTTGCCTTTACAAAGTCAAGACTGATGTCAAATAAATAAGGTCCATCTGAACAAAACTTCAGATCTGGTATGATGCTCAAATCCAAGTAAACTTTTCCTTTGTAATGAAATGCATATGGATTTCCAGCCCTGCTTGCCCTACTGAGTCAGTGTTGAGAAGAGACAATAAATCTGTGTTGAGAAAGCTCTCTGAGATTCTGGCACATCATGCCCTGCACTTGGGAAGCACCAGCGGAACAGAAATATCTATGTAGTGTGAATCTGAGAGCTAATTATTGGCCTTGGAGAAGTACTTGGGATCTTGACAAGCCTTTTAGAGAAGTGTGAGGTGGGTACAAGGGAGGTGATGTTGATTTCAGACAAGCAAGAATTCTTTTTGTTTATACTTGATCAAGTATGAAAAATGTTGACTTAAGTTTAAATGTGGAGGATAGTGTTGGTACCTTTCTGTCCCACAACCCTCCCTGGTCTATACATACCAGACTTCAATCTGGTTCTGTAGTTACTGCAATACTCTTAGTTTCTGACCTGTTCACAATCAAGTTGATCATTTGTGTGATGGAAGAACATGTAGATGACAGAAGGGGACACAGCTGTCTTTTCCACTTTGGATACACTAGTCTGCTCCCTTTCAGTGTCTTCATCTCTCTAGTAGCTTCTTCCTGTCCAAGTTGTGCAGTGTAAGTGGATGCTAGCTTGGTTTCACGCTGATTCCACTCAAACTTTTGTGTCCTGTTTAATAATTTTCAGGGCCCTTTCCCTAAAGAATCTAGCAATGAGTGTCCAGAAAATTGCTTCCATCAATGAGGTGGTTCCAGCTTGCATTGTAGACCTTTTGAAACCTAAGAATATCCAATGAGCTTGCAGACTTAGGATTATAAAAAAGGAGATCGGGCAGACTTAAGCAATCCCCTGGAAACAGAAGGGTGCTTAGATGCTGGAAAGTCACCTAGAATGCAGTAACCAGGCACCCAGTGACAAGGTTATCTTGTGACTCCCCGGAAGAACAAATTTGTGAATCTCTAGGAGAGTTTTGCAACATCAAATACAATGACTCAGTCACTCTGTCTGACTCAAGACCAATCCTATCAAGAGAGAAGATCTGCCTGTGTTTATTTTGTACTGGGGAACCCCAGTCTGCTGGCTAGCTTGCAGATGTGGGTTGGGCTAATCAATTGTGGCTAAAGAGTGCTAGATGGGGGTAGAGAACACAGCATTTGAAAGATGGCCACGGTCTCAGATTCTGCTCCCTAGAAGCACAGCCTGTGGAGACATGTGAAAGTGATTTATCAGGAAATGTAGAAAAATGGGGATGTGTGGTCTAAAAAGGAAGTTGGGAGAAGCAGGAGGCAACTTTGGTTCAGTCTCACAGGAGGCACTTTGGAGACACTGTCTGACGCATTCATGGGTGGTACCAACCAGAGGCAGGAGAACTGAGTGTTTATGCCCCTGAGCTCAATAGTCTTTGATCAAGGGTTGGCCTAAGGCACATATTCCCGGGCATTTCTAGCTTTTCTTGTGGAAACAGAATAGATTTTGGCAGTCCAAGTCTATCTCTATTCTGAGAGATACAGGAGCCCCGACAGAGCATTGGGCACCCAAGCTCTAGAAAAGGGCCCCAGTATTTCAAGGGATATGAGTTTGAGCAGTGACAGCATTGGCCAGCGCCACCTAAAGCGTCAGCCAGATTGGCTTCCTCCACCTAGCGCCACAGGTATGGCTGACATCTCAAGCCGAGTGGTCTTTCCCACAATGACCAGTGGTGACAACAAACTAGGTTGAAGCCTTGGCTCAGGTTTGTTCTCTGCTATCTTTATCTCCACAGTCCAAAACTCAGAAAAGGCCGACCCACACAAACATAAATCAGCAAGGGCCATCACAAATCAGACTCAAGTTAACATGAGCCAGACTCTGGCTAGTCCCAGTTTAAAAGCAACAGATGTATGATCTTAACAATACCAACAAAAGCCAATTAAAGTAAATCAGTGAGAAATGTCATGCCAAATATTTTATAAAAAAATATTTCACATGTATCTCTATCTGATTCCATTTTTATTTCCAGGAATTCTTGTCACCTGAAAGATCTGTGAGATTTGCTGCATAATCTGTAAACTAACCTTTTAGTATTCCTGGTCTACAAAGCCTTTTCCATTTCTGAACTACTGAGATACTAGGCTTCTTCTTGATGTCTCTGTCCACATTGGAGCATCCAGTATAGAATTCTGTCCATGACCCACCATGTGGGGAAGGCCTAAGGATAGGGAAGGAATCCACTATCCACTCAGTGATACAAACAATTAACAGCTAGTTTTTTGGGGGGTGAGAAAATGAATGAACACATATATTTATCATGCACTAAAATTCTATTAATGAATCTATTTATATAATTTAAAAATAATAAAACATAAAAATATCCCATACGGTAAATTTCATGTAGTAAATTAATTGTCATAGAATGTTTTAATTGATTGTTGCTTGACACTAGCCAATCTAGAGCTGCAATTAATTAACTGGAAAGTTCCAACATGAATGTTGACTGATATGTTCATTTATGTCAATAAGACAACAATAAAGACACATTTTGGAATGAGTGACTCTGTAGAGGCAGTGGGTAGTGACTTCTTGCAGAATCAGATGATTGTTTTCAAGCACAGGGAGTAAGACACGTCATTCTTTCTTGGTGTTTGTCATCATTTAATAGCTATGCTTATGCAACTCTTAGTTTCAGGTGTGTTCTATCATTTTCTATGTCTTTCTTTCTTTTGGGAGAGGCAACATAGTCTAACTACGTAGCCCAGGCCTGTCTCAAATTTGTGATTCTTTTGCCTCAGTTTCTGAGTACTGTGATTAAACTAGTGTGTTCTCTCTTGCCTGGGTTCCATTGCTTCCTTGGTGGAGAAAAGTGACATGATCATCACAGTTAATGAACAACATGCCAAGCCTTGATATGCAGGTTTAGGTGCATTTACTGGTATAAATATTTCCATCATGGCCAATCTCAAGCTAACAATGAATATCACTGAACTCAGAGTTAGTTAAAAGCATTAAGTAGGGCAGCATTGTGTAGTGTTCCCCATCATGAAGACACAACAGATCAAGACAAGGTCAAGGATAAGAAAACAGTAAAATATGCCGAAATACTCAAGAAGTGAAGCATTTCAAGCATATATTACAATTGCTTCAAGATAACTGGTAAAGTAGTAAATTGATATAATTTAGTTTTTAACGACTGTGCATCAAAACCAGCTTACAAAAAACTTACAAATTTAACAACAGCTTCTTCCAAGCCATTCTGAGCCAGCTCCAACACACCATCCCAGTGTTTGATTGCTTAGTGTGCCAAATGAGAGCTGAAAACATCTGAGAACACATATGTGATGGTAAGTTAGAGATGCTGACTCTGATTTTCTTTGATTCACCTCATCTCCAACTTACCGAATTTTGAACATCCTCCCACTGCCAGATGAACTCAGAAACTGTTTTGTTTTCTAAGCTAGTAAAGATCCTGTTGGTTTTTCTGGGTGAAATATACTGGATCTGTCCAAACAGTTGGTGTCTTTCTGCTTGAAGAAGTCATTTACATTTCTGTGGACTCTTCACATATTATAAAATGCCCTTACAGCCCAGGAAGTCAGACTTCTTAAGAAGCTTTGATATAGTTTTCAGTTTCTTTTTAAATGTAGCACAACATACAATCTAATACACAATGCTAATCAACATTTACTGTTTTATGACTGTTAATAGCATTAGAAGAAATCATTTCTTTTGTCATCTCTGGGTATTTTGCTTGTGCCTTTATCTCCTCTTCCAGATTGTTAGGATTTCAGTTATAAGGCTTCATATGAGTCATTTTTGTTATTGATATTGGTGATTAATTTATGACATAGGACCATCAATAAATTCCAGGACTTTCTATGATTAAATCTCAGGGCAGTCTTTGAGTATATAATGAAAGTTTCCAGGCATGGAGACCAATTAACCAGCTAGGCATCTTGGCTGCTGGGGTGGTTGCCGATTACTCCATCTTAAACCTCCCTTGAAAGTTCCAAGCCTGGATTTCTTTTTCCTTGAGTTATATTTCTCTTTGGATAAAAAAAGAAGCAAGTCCTACTGCCTACCCTCTATGAAGCATGTGCCGTTCCTGAAGAATTCTCCTAGATCTGCTACACATGGCATCTAAACTTCAAACTGTTTGCAGGAAGAACATCAAAAGAGAATCTGATTAATACTCTTCCCTTTAGGGCAATTAGGTATCATTATTTGTATTTTGTAGAATGTTCTAACTCAACCTAGGGTGATTTGGGTCCCATATCACAGTACCAGTAAGTGCCTGAGGAGAAGCTGGTCCATGTTTCTTCAAGCATGGAACCCATTCAACCAGTAAACATGTACTAGGATGCATGCCATAGCTCAAGCTTCATGGTGCTGAGGATAGAGAAGGATGTGCAGCCATTTGCTACCAAGGAAAGATCACAGGTGTGGGATTATGTGGTCCTAGGATAGATTCTAACTTAATTTAGTCTTGGTTATGTGACTTTGATCAAATTACTTAACCTCTATAACCATGTAATATGGGAGATTATATTGTCAACCTTATGGGTTATTGTGAGAGGTGTAGACTACAGAGGGTGGTATATAGAGCCAGAATAGAGCAGGCGCCTTAAAATTTGCTCTTGTGACTAAAGCTGAAAGGACATCATCTCTGTCTTCACAGGACTCAGTCTGATGGGAGAGGCAACACGAGCCTAAATGACAAAGGGATAATGACTTTCATGGAAACATGAAGAACACTGTGCATGCCCACACTGTCCACTTCATTGGGAGACCAGAAGCAAAGACGTGACCCGCACCATGCCATTTTGAGTACTTTCATCTGTTAAGCAAATAGCTTAGATAATACACAATCTTAACTGTGTTAACATGTGTAGGCTCTCTAGAACTACTCCCAATAAGGTGTGCCCTGTAGTGTCATGCTATGAGAAAGTCCATCCTGTTGAAAAAGCTGACTGCAGTGCACACCCTTGAAAATAGCCTAGCAACATAAGCAAAACATAACAGTGGCTGCTGAGTTCATCTTAGTGTTGTTGTAAATGCTAAAAGATTCTCAATGAATGCATCATATATCAATTAAGTTTCTTGACTAATCATCCATAAAGTCCTTTTCTGTAACTACTAGTGTTGTATTCTGTATTTTAAATCAATTTTGATCTCTATCCAATTTATAAATCAAAATTGTTTTTAAAAAAACTACAGATTTCCAATGAAGAACTAAGGGGAAGTAAAACCATGGATACTGATGGGGTGAATTTGAACAAAATGCTGCCAAGTTTTCTCTAAGTAGTTTATTTCCAGGACAGTGATAATGAATGTATTTAAGAACTCATGTTATTCTAAAATGTAGATGATAACTATTTCTGTTGTCTCTTCTACAATATGGACACTTCTAATTTCCCTGTATAAATAACTGTAAAATACAACCATGCAGTGAGGAGTCTTTGGAAGGCCCAAGCCTCTTGGTGCTATCTGGCGAGACAAATGCTTTCTATTTTCTTTCCCTGTATCTTCCTTGTTCCCCTCAAACACGCCTAAGCTCTGTTTTCTTCTTTTGCTTTTTTGTCATCTTCATTTTTCATGAGATGCTTGAATGTATAGATAAGTCAGTTATTTCTCCATTGCTGAAGAGAAAAATCTGACCTTGAGCTGGACATAATTGTCTCCTTTTATTATTACTGAAGCATATTCCAAGAGCACAGCCAATTCTGAACTTTGGAACTGCTACATTAGGCTGAAGCAGGTTTTCTGAAGTGTTTTCCATGGAACATTATGTCTTTGGAGATGTTAATAAGAATTCTAAATATTTAAATCTTTGTAATTAGAATCCCTTGGGAAAACACACTGGCATATTGAAGAGTCTAAGAAAAGGGACTGGAGAGATGGCCCAACAGTGAAAAGTATGTGCTCCTCCTGCAGAGGATCTGGATTCTGTTCCCAGCACCCAAATGGTGGCGATCTATAATTCCAGCTCCAGAGGCTCCAATGCCCTCTTCTGGCCTCTGTGGGCATTGAACACATGGGTGCACATACATACATACAGATATAGCATTCATACATGTAAAATAAGAATAAATTAAATAAAAAGGTCCAAAGAATACTTACATTAAAGAAACCTGTCTAGCTCTCTCTGTGTTTGAAATTCACAGTTATTTGATTATAGAACTACTATCAATCATTTGATTGCATGGTTCCATGGAAACATCATTCTAATGTAATAAGAATTCTTTTTTTTTTCTTATGTTAAAGAAGTAAGGAAAGGGACTCAGACTCTATCCAGCCTCCAATGGCTTCCAGTCATGAGAGAAGCATGCTGCCACACGCTTCCCACTCATGGTCTTGTCCACACCTGTATTTAACAAGTATTTCACTTATCTTTCTTTCTGTGTCATCCAGGATGAGCAGAACTGCATCCACTCCATTATTATAATCTTGCAGACTTAGAGGATCTCACAAAGTAGCTGTGGGCCACCTCCAGCCATGTAGGCCTGCGATCTTGTAGTTCCATCCAGTTTTGTACTAGAAGCAAACATGGCTTTGGAGGACTCCAATCCTATAATCTTGAGTAGTTTTTGTTTACATTCATTTGGGCTAGCCATTGGGCCTTCTGTATTAGGCTTCTGTTGCTATAACAAATTACCTGAGACAATCAACTTAAAAATAGGAAAGACAGGGCTAGAGAGATGGCTCAGCAGTTAAGAACACTGGCTATTCTTGCAGAAAACCTGGGTTCACATCCCAGCACCCACATAGTGGCTAATGACCATCTGTAACTCCAGTTCCAGGGGATCTGATGCCTTCTTCTGTCCTCTGTGGGCACTGCATGCCATGGGCACACTTACACATGCAGGCATAACACTCATACTCATAAAATAAAAATAATTAAATTAAATATGGAAGATTTATTTTGACTCACAGTTTTGGCTGGTAGCTCCTTGTTCAGTGGCCCATAATATGAATGCCTGGAAGAGCAATCTGCTCTCTTCATGGAAGATGGGAAGCAAAGGCAGAGAGAGAAAAGGCCCCGAATCCCAGAATTCCCCTCAAGGGCATGGCCCCAATGATCTAGCCCCCTCCCACAAGGCCTAACCTGTTAAACATTACATCAGTTCCTAGAAGTGTCACAGACTGGAACTCACTCTTTGACACAGGGGTCTTTGGAAGTCACTTTAGATCCAAACTATGGCACCAGCCCCGTGGGCCCTTACTTTCCCATTTGAGGGTATCATGACTGAGATCCTAATAAGGTGGTTATACTGACAAGAGGCACCCAGAAAACTTTTTCCCAGGGGACCTTTGTCCAAACATCAGCCTGAACTGCTGGCATCAGTCTCAGATAAGGTGATTCACCAGGCCATCAGCATTTACTAAGTGCTGGCACATGACTTCCTTCCCCTCAGGAATGTGGCTGGCAGCAAAGGTTTTACAGGTGTAAAGGGCAGTGCATGGCATGGCAAAGTCATTCAAAGTTACTTTTATGTGATTAGTACTTTTATTTGCTCATAGAATAGAGAAAGAGCACAGGTGTTAGAGCCAGACAGCTGGATGCAAAGCACGGTGATTCCTCTTGTTGATTGGGTTGACACGGTTCAAGTCACCTACCCTTCAAAACCTTCATAGCATCATCTGGACAATGGAAAGAATAGAACAGTCTGTCCCATAGTGCTATGAAGACCAATAAAAAGAAAAAATTGGGTGTGGTGGTACAAGGACAATATGAACTAGGTAGGGAGACTTTGTCGTGTGTGTGTGTGTGTGTGTGTGTGTGTGTGTGTGTGTGTGTGTGTGTGTATCTTTGCCAAAATGCAGGCTGATGTGGTGGTTTCAACTGTGATGGCAGTCCAGGAGACTAATAGACACTGATGTATTTAGCCTCCTTTTTGGAGATGATGTTGGCAGGAATTAATGACAGACAAGATTTATGCGTGGGTGGGGGGAGGGAGTTAATGAGGACTCTCAAGGCTCTGTTTGAGAAATATGTTCTGCTTCCCAGAAGGGCAGCCTGGAGCAGGGGCAGGCTAGGGCTGCCATGTATAGGGGAGCATTATTAAGTTTGGGCATACTGGCTGCTCATAGGAAACTTCCCACAGAGTTGGAGAGCCAAGACCACACCCAAGAAACCTACAGCTGGACCTGTCAGGATGGTTATTAGCAAAAGACAAAAGATAGCTTGAGGAGAAAAAGAACCCTTGTGTAGGGTTGATGGAAATGTAAATTAGTATAGCCATCATGGAAAACTGGGTAATGGTTCCCCATAAAACTAAAAATAGAGCTATATAAGTCAAACGTCCTACTAATGTATACACTGGAAGAAGCTGAAGTCAGTATGTCAAAATCATATCTGCACTTCATGTTTATTGCAACGCTATTCACAATAGCTGAGCTGTAAAAGCAACCTACATGGCCCTCAGTGGAGGGGCGGGACACAGGAAGAGTGGTAGAGTTACACTGTGGAAATGTGTGGAATGCCAGTCCACAATGTATACATATTTCAAAGCATCGTGTTGTAAATCATGAGTACATACAATTATTCGAAATCAGATTTTGCTTTTAAAACGAAACTAAAAGCCAAACCTGAAGCCCCCAATGTTTTCTTTACCAAATTCGGGTTGGGCCTTTGCTGCTGCCGCTGTTTGACTGCCCTTTCCCATTCGATTTTCATTGCACAGAAGCGTTGACTTAGCAGTGTTCTTGGTGTACTTTGAATGGTGACTGTCCCAGTAACAAGAATCTGTGGGATTTCTGTTGCCCACCTTTCTTGGGTCTCAGCTGTTATACTGCTGAGCCCATGTGTGATTTGCTGTCTTTTCAGTTACTAAATCATAGTCATATGCACTTAATGGAAGCTGAGTGAACGGGACATTATTTCTAGTCTGTGGCTTTATCTCATCTGGAAATAAGGAAGCAGAGGGACAAAAGAGCATCACTGTTTTGTTCTGAAAACTGGGTCCTTGCTAGGCAGATAGTGGGTAAATGACCTAAGTCATTTCCATAAGTCAAGGATTCTATGGATATCGTTTTGCAGGGTGGCAGTGGCAGTAGGCTGTCCTTCACAGAGCTCTGTGCTAGATGAGACACCAGGCCAGAGACATGGACATGGGAGCCAACAATAGACCTTGGTTACAGGGGTAATCATGACATGGGCAGAAATCCACACTGAAGCCATGAATAAATGTCATTTATTTATATTTGATAGGGAAAGGAGGGGAAGCATGGGTCAATACCTTAAAAAGGCCTAGTGTTTTAACTCAATAAGAGAACCCAGAAGGTAGTGGTGGATAGATTTCTAGGGAGAGAGAAGTGGGGATGAAGGGACAGTAGAGGAGACAGTTTGGGGATGCTACATGGTTCTGAGTTGAACATTAGTGAGGTTATGTTTTTCTAAAGACAAGATCATGAACAGGAGACATGGTCATGTTAAGGCTTGGAGGGGAAGATGAGGGTCTAGAGATAACTTGGTTTCCATGGAACTGAGCTAGTTTTTGCTCTCATCAAGAGTCTGATGTGGAATAGGAGTTTTAGGGGAGAACATTAGCAAGACACACAGAGCTAAATAGAGATTTCCAGAGTACTGAGTGAACAGTGAATGTTCAGCTGATAGCAGCTTCTGTTTGGGAGGCCAGGAGGAAGCCAGCTGTGAGCATGAGTCAGCTACTAGGATGGCATGGGTGGGTAGCATCCAAGGATCATGGAGGACAAAGCCACCCTTGGTTTCTGATGAGGAAGTACAGCTGAGCACTGACTGATGGCATCTGTATGAAAGGTGGTGGCTGAGTGATAAGAAGCCCCAGAGAAACTAGAAAGGAAGTCTGGTGACTGCAGGGCAGAGGAAGGAAGTTATAAAGCCAGCCTCAAGCAGTGTGTGTCTCACACTAAGTAATAAAATTAGGTTAATTGGCTCTATTGCCTGTCCATGTCCAAACCTCTGCCACTTTGCTAAGCATCACATCTGTGCTTCCAATCCACAGATACTGTCTGAGCATCTCCTTGTGGCAGGTAGGAAGCTGTACTGAAGGCAGAAACGCACACAGCCCTGAAGCAATGGGGCTGCCCCATTGTGACCAAATTTGACCAATTTAACCTGAAACTTAAACATTCAGGGACTCATGTGTCACCTAAAAGATCAAATTCTGTTGTTTCACCTGTTTCTTTTTAAATCAGACGCAGGATGGATTTACTATTTAGTCAGCAATTACACTGAGCATGTTGTAGGCAAAGCATAAAAGGGTACACTGTCTTCAGAAATGACAAATTGTTTAGAAGTTTCCAGTCTTGGGCCCCAAGAACCAACATGGTATTGAATACTGTGTTGTCAGCAGCCAGGGGTATGAGCTAAGCCCATCTTGAATGCAGAGAATATGGACAAAAGAGCACACCAGGCTTGAGAGGAAAAGACTGGCTGTGGTAGCTTGGAGTGCAGTTTCTTAAGTCAGGGGTTGAAGCTGCTGATGAGGAGCAAAAAGACAGCAAAAGGCCAGCTGGGGAATGAATTGGGAGGGATGCCCAAGCCTCCACCTAGCTTGTCTAGTCCTGTGTCCAGACTAACCAGTGAACCTCCAGGCATTTTCTGTAGTTTTCCACTTGGGTTTATCTCCATTGTCAGAGGGACCAAGTTGCTTAATGTCAACCCTGGTGGTGGAGGTCTAACCATTTGGTTTTAGGTTGCTAGGGGTTTAGTTGGCCTTAGCCTCTGACACAACTAAGTTTGTGAATGGGCAAAGAAAGTTGAGGACCAGCCCCCCGAACACACACACACACACACACACACACACACACACACACACCTGTTGTTATTTCTCTAAGGTCTCTTAGGGGCTACTACATCCTGACAAGTGCCTCACCATCACCTTTCAGTGGAGTGTCACGTAAGAAACACCAAGAATGAATAAAGGGAGCTTAGTTTTGTTTTGATAGCAGAGAACTTCAGGGCCTGCAAAGTTGGCCTTCAGCCTCCTGCTGCATCTTGGAACCCGGCTGGTGTGCATTTTAGTACTAGCTCTGCCACTGGGTGACGGGCTGCTAAGTCAATTAGTATCGCCCAGTTCTGGAAAACAGGAACTCCTAGTAAGGGTTGGAAGGCGGTGTACGGATGTATAAGTATGTAAAACACATAGCCGTTGCCTGTATGAAATATTTGTTAACGTTTACTGAAAAACTTGCTAAAAAGAGGGAAAACCCCGAAGCTTGGGTTTTACTTAGAGCGAGGGAAGGGAAGAATCCTGGGAGAGTCTGTGGAGGGAGAACCTGTGCTGAAGAGAAGACAGAAGATAGTGTTTGTCCAGATCTCAGGACAGGATTCAGGCTCTGCATAGCCTCGGGGCGCCTTGGGATGAGCCCCAACTTCATGGGCTGAGAGATCAGGTGAGAGGCTGGAGTCACAAGGCCTCCGATCCAGTGTCCTTAACCTCTCTGCAGTGCGGGGAGAGTCTCCAGGTGCCCGCGGTTACTAGGCGCGAGAGCGTACATAGCAACTGCCTCCTGGGGCCACCCTGCAGTCAGCCAATCGGTTCCCTGCAAGTGGTCGCAGCAGCCGTTGAGTGGTCCTCGGCGTGACGTCATAGGGGCCGGGGTGGCCTGCCTTCGTGTTGGCCGAGGGTCCTACCGTCCCAGCTGGGCGTCCTGGGCCCCGCCTTTCTTGCGCAGGTGGGTGATCCAGGACAGGGTCCCTGGATCCCAGGGCTCCAGCGCCTGCCTCGGAGTCCGCTGGGGTCCTGGTCTCACCCTCTGTCCCCAGGTAACCCCCAGAACCCCTACGCCACCCGCGCCTGCGTGGTTTTCCTTGCAGATGCTTTTCAGCGAAGGGGCATCTCATCCCGGCCAGTCTGCCAGCTCCTATTTCTCACACCTGCCCTCTAGGAGCTGGTTTCTCCAGCGTGTGGCTGGTCTTCCCAAACTCCATTCCCGCTGCCTCCTGAGCCCAGGTTTCTAAAAGACCCAGGGGAAGACAAGTTTCTGAAATTCAGATCTTGGCTGGGGTCCTCTAGCGCTCCCTGCCCCAGTCAATTTTTGTTTAGATCTGGCTGTGATGCTCTTTGCATTTTGGTTGTTTAAACCAAGCCTCTTAGTACTGGGTGCTTAAGGTATTAAAAGTAAACATTTTAGAAACAGGCAACTTTATTCATTTGGTTATTGTGAAAAAGCAAGCAAGCTGTTTTATTGATAGGCTAAATGTTTTGAGGAATCTGGTAAAATAGTATTTTTTTAAGTGAAATATTTCATACAAATTAGTGAGCAGCATCCTTGTACCTAGTTCATTCCTCAGCAAACTGTTAAAAGCAGTCCCTTGGCCTGTTTTGTAAACCTTCCTGCTCCTTACCTAGGGCACTCCCTTAGAATTTAGTGTTTACTTACACTGTGTATTTTATACATTTGCCACTATGTATCCAAACACCAATACATAGAGTTGGATATATAGTACAGACTCCACATCATTAAGTGTGCTAACTCTTATATGAATTTACCACACACCACCTATGCATCTTTCTGTTAATAGACTTTTAATTTGAGCTCTTAAAAATACTAGAGAGGAATTCTTGTGCATTCTAATTATTTACATTATCTGGGTTCTCATGTTTGGTGAGTTGGGAGTGTATCATTTCCAGTTTGTAAGATACTGCCCCAGAACAGAATTCCTTTTCAATTTCTTTTTACACAGAGTTAAGCCTTTCCTTCATTTTATTTACTATATGCATAAAGAGAAATTAACTGAAATGCTGAACTTGGAATGTTTCACATTAAAACGTGAGATCATTCCTTCTAATATTGGAGCATGTTTAAAAAGCGAAAGATTTATACGATGTGAAGAGAAACCAGAGTTAATTGTGGTACTCATTAATGTTTATCTCTGTTCTTATTTGACACCGAGTTAGTGACCAGACCCAGCAGACCAAAGAGGTTATATGTGACTCTTTCAAGCCTGTGCCTGTCTTTGGTCTGGGCCTGGAGCAGGTTCAGTAAATTTTCTGTACTTGTGTCTTTACAGAAGACCATATATAGGTTTTTATACTTTAAATATTTATGATTTTCAAGTCATGTCTAAATGTGCTAATAAACTGCATCCATTCATGTCAAGCTCATCTTCTCAACTGTAAATAGAGCTTTCCAGTACATATATTCTCTGCAGGGCTGAGTCTATCTTTACAAGTTAATATTTATAGATGACAATTATAGCATTTTTTTTCAGAATGTAAATCCTGTGTGATTCACTGAGACCACATATTAATATAATTAAACACTGATCTTGTAGTAGCATGCCTTATTTCTTTAAATGCTCTTTGGTTATGACAAAAGTATGCTTTAAAAAATATTTTTACTATTTTTATTTTATGTATATGAGCGCATTGCCTGTATGTATGTGAGTGCACCTGTGTCGTGCAATGCTGTGGAGGTCAGAAGAAGGCTTCGGATTCCCCTGGAACTGGAGTTAAGGATGGTTCATAGCCACCATGTGGGTGCTGGGAATTGAACCCGGGTCCTCTGCAAGAGCAGTCAGTACTCTTAACCGCTAAGCCATCTCTCCCCATCTCTCCAGCTCCAAAAGCATGATTTTTTTAAAGTCGCAGGATCTAGGGAATAATTGCCATAACTGCTTTCAGTCATTTTTCTAAAGAATTCCTTTACTTTCAGATATGAGATAATACAGTGTTAACAAATGTTTTAAGTGCTGTACATGCCCTCTTAGAAAGTGGTTTGCTAGAATTTAGAGACCAGACACTGAAAAAGATGCAATCAACAAGTTAATCTGTAGTCTGTTTTTTTTAAACTGAGGGATTATTTCTTGTTTAGAAGCTTGGCAGAGTTCTGGCCTAGTGGCCGCCTGTACCTCCAGCACTCAAGAATGTGAGGCAGGAGAGTCATGAGTTCCAGGGCAGACTATGCCTAAAAAGGCTATTAAACAAAAGTTTGGTAGAAGTCATTACTTTTCTTGTGGCTGTGACCAAATACCTGAAGAGAAGCAATTTAAGGGAGGAAGAGTTTATTTTGGCTTGCAGTTTGACCAAATACACTCCATCATGGCGAGAAGGAAGGCAGCAGGAGCAGCAGACTGCTGGTCACATTACATTTGTGTAAGGTCAGGAAGAAGAGAACTTCAGGGACTGGGCCATGACTAGATATCCTCAAGGTCAACCCCCTCCCCCCACTAACCCACTTCCTCCAGGGAGGTTCCATAACTTTCCAAAACAGCACTATTAGATGTGGAACAAATGTTCAAACATAGGAGCCTGTAAGGGACATTTTACACCCAAACCACAATGGATCTATCAGTAACACCATCTGAAATTGAAGTTTTCTTTGAAAAATAATTTTAAATTATAGATTCAATTGGTTTGGCTGCTGTAGGGCTCTATGGATTGCCTCGGTCTTCTTTAGCCAATTTTGGTTATTTGTATCTTTAAAACATTTTATTTGGGCTACATAGGTGGCTCTGTAGATAAAGCACATGCTGTTTAAGCATGAGGTTTATAATTCAGATTCCCAGAACCTAGGTAAAAGATGAACAAGTGTGGTGGCTGCCTAAAATCCATGAGAGAGGCAGAGACAGGGGATCTTAGGGCTCTGGGTTCAGCAAAAGACCCTTCAATAAATAAATCAGAGACTGATTAAGGTAGGGTACCCAATATCAACATCAGCTGTCCACACATGCATATAATACATCACATATATGTGAACATGCATACACATATACATAACACGTACACATGCAAAAAATTTGTTCATATATTGATGTTCTCCATTATCATTTGTCTATTTGTGTATGTGTGTGGGTAAGTACACGCCATGACACCTGTGTAGAGGTCAGAGGACAGCTTTCCAGAATCAGTTCCCTCCTTCTGCCATGTGGATTCTGGAGATGAAATTCAAGGCTTCATCAAGCCTGATGGGAAGTGCTTTTACCTTTGAATCATCTTGCTAGTTTGATGCTGTCCATTCTTAGCATAAAGTTGTTAGTGATTGTTCTGGTTTGGTTCCCTGTTGCTGTGATAAAACACTGATCAAAACAAACTTGGGAAGGAAAAGGTTTATTGCATCTTGACACTTCCAAGTAACAGTCCATCACTGAGGGAAGTTGGGAAGGGAACTCACGGCAGAAACTCGGAGGCAGGAGCTGAAGCAGAGGCCATGGAAGAATGCAGCTTACTTCCCCTGGCTTGCTCAGCTACCTTACCTATACAGCTCAGGCCTCCTGTCTGGGGATGGCACTGCCCATATTGCACGGAGCTCGCCTACATCAATTAACCATTAAGAGAATGCTCCTCAGACATGCCCATAGGCCAGTCTATAGAGGAAATTCCTCAATTAAGTTTCTCTTTTCCAGACTGTGGTTTGTTTCAACTTGACAAAACTAGCACAGTAACACCACTTTATTAACTTTGTAATGTTTGCTAGGTTGGTGGCAATATTCCTGTTCCATTCCCAATTCATCTTCTCTGTTTTGACAAATCTCACCAATTTATTAATTTTATTACCAGAGTTTCATTGATTTCTTTTCTGTTTGTCTATTTCTAATGCATAGATTTTTCCCTTTACTATTTCTTCCTTCTACTTTGAATTTATCTTAACTTGTATTTCCTAGATTAAAACGTGGGTCACTGGTTTTAGCTCATTCTTATTATCTAATATGAACACTTAAAAGCTCTAACCTTCCTTCTAATAGCAATTTTTACTGCATTTCACGCATTTTGATATGCTGTGTTTTTATTGTCATCTAGCTAAAGGAATTCTCTAATTTCCCATATTACTTCCTTATTGATTCATGAGTTACTTAAAACTTGTGCTGTTTAATTTCCTACCATTTGGGAATTTTTTAAATGTCTATTTCAATTTTGATATATTCAGAGAACATATGTAAGTTGCATGATTTCACTAGTTTATGATTAGTGAGATTTATTTTATGGTCTGTAATGTGGTCTACATTGGTGAATGTTTTCTGTGCAACTAGGTAGTATGTGAGATTCTGCTTGGGGTGTTCTATAGACATGTTAGGTCCAGGTAGTGTAACACCATTTGAATAATCTAAGTATTAACCAAAATACTTTTCCTATGAATTACTGAAGAGTGCTGAAATATCCAACTGCATCTGTGGACTTGACTGTTTATTTTAATTTTGTTAGTCTGTGTTGATGTATTTATGCTAATGATCACATAGGCATCTATATCTTTTTTAAATTACATTTTTATTTAATACGTGTATGAGTGTGGGTCAGCCTATGTGGGTACTGGTGTCCACTGCACCTTGACTCCTCCAGCCTCATTCACCCTACCACCTCCCCCACCAGGTCTCTCCTCTAGCCTGGGTACTGGCCCATCTCTTGTCTTGGCACCCCAGACTTTGGGGCTGCCCTCTTGGCTCAGAGCCACCACTGTTTCCTGATCCTTTGCATCCAGACCAACCTAGTTCCTCCCTGTAATCCCAAGGAGCCCTTGGGGCCTCTTCCCTACCCCATTTCCTTTTGCATTCCTGGGTGGCATGGCCACCAGCTGCCTGAAATCAACATCTTTCCTGGGCCCTGCTCCCAGGCCAGTCTAGCCCCCAAATTCCTGAGAACAACATCTTTGCTGGAAGGATCCAGACCTTAGAAGAAAGCCTGAGAGAATCTGATCCTCTTCTGACTTGGGCCTCTGTGGGAGCTAATGAAGACGAAATCAATATGGCCACTCCAATATAAAATCAAAAGAGAGAACCGGAAGCCTAGACCAATCAGATTTTCATGCCCAACAAGTAAACCATGAAGGCACATAAAGTTTACAAAAAGGAGCAGATCTAAACTTGAAGGCTTGAATCTCACACAAGAATCAGAAACTACAAAAGAAATTTGCACATCAAAGTCACAGAGAAAAAATAATAACATGAAAAATCAAAATAATATATTCCCACCAAATACCAATAGTCCTCTAGAGGAGTACAATAAGAACTCCCTAGAGATAATGCAGGACATGGAACTCAAAAGAACAATTACAAACATGATAAAAGAATTCACTGAATTTAAAGAACACACAAAGAAATCAACTGAAGAAAGACAGAGAAAAACTTCTGAATGAAACTTCTGAATGAAAAGAGTTAGAAATAATGAAGAGTACTCAGGCTGAAATGAAGAAGGACGTAAAACACTCAGTAAGCCAGTTAGAACCTACAGGAGAAAGCTTCACCAATAGGAGAAATGAAATGGAAAACAGAATATCAAGACTGGAAGACAAAGTGGACGAACTAGACCACTCAAGCAAAGATTATGAAAAATTTAAGAAAACACAAGAATGGAATATGCAGGAATTGTGTGACACTATGAAAAGACCAAACATATGACTCATAGGCATACAGGAAGGGGAAGAATCTCGAGATAATGGTATGGACCAGATCTTCAACAGAATCATAGAAGAAAATTTCCCAAAATTAAAGAAAGACATGCTTGTACAAATACAAGAAGCATGTAGAACACCAAATACACAGGACCAGAAAAGAAACTCCCCATGGCACATCATAGTAAAAACACTAAATGTTCAGAACAAAAAGAGAATACTGAAAGATGCAAAAGAAAAACAAGTCACGTAGAAAGGAAAACCCATTAGGATAACGGGTGACTTTTCAGTGCAAACTATGAAAACCAGACGAGCCTGGACCAAAGTATTCCCAATTCTAAATGACCACAGATGCCAACCAAGATTACTTTACACAGCTAAAATGTCTATCATAGTTGAAGGGGAAAGAAAAATCTTCCATGACAAAAATAAGCTGAAAGAATTTGTGTCCACAAAACCAGCCCTTCAGAGAGTTCTTGAAGCCATACAAAGAGCTGAAGAAAGTACTGACTATACACAAGGGATGATGGAAAGAAATTCAGTGAAGGTGTAACTGTGGAAATGCACAGCTATATTAAGAATCTGAATAGAAATACAAATGACAGGATTCAATACACATTTTTCATTAATTTTAAATATCAATGGACTGAACTCCCCAGTCAAAAGATACAGACTAGTTGAATGGATGAAGAAACACATCTTTTTGTTGTCTGCAAGAAACGCATCTCACTTTCAAGGACAGGCACTACCTTAAGGTGAAAAGAAAGAAATATACCAAGCAAATGGCACTAAGAAAAAAGCAGGCGTTGCAATTCTAATATCTGATAAAATAGACTTTAAACTAAAACCAATCAGAAGTGATAAAGAGGGCCACTTCATTCTGATCAAAGAAACAATAAACCAAGAAGATATTACAATCATGAACATATATTCACCAAACTCTGGTGCACCCAACTTCATAAAAACAATACTACAGGACTTTAAGACCCAGATTAATCCCAAATCATTAAGAGCAGGGGACTTCAATACCCCAATGTCTTCATTAGGTAGGACAACAGGACAGAGAGTCAACAGAGAGACACCTGAATTAAACAATACCATATATCAAATGGGCCTAACAGACGTCTACTGAGTATTCCACCCAAGCACCAAAGGATATATTTTCTATTCAGCACCCCATGGAACCTTCCCCCAAGTCGACCATATACTGGGGCACAAAACAAACCTCAACAAATACAAATAGATTCAAATAATTCCATGCATTCTATCAGACCTCAATGCAATAAAGCTTAAAATCAACACTGGAAGAAGCCCTAGTAACCACATGAGCACATGGAGATTAAACAATAGACTCTTGAATGATGAATAGGTCAAAAGAGAAATTAAGAAAGAAATAAAAGTATTCCGGGAACTAAATGAAAAAGACAATACAACACAACAAAACCTCTGGTATACGCTGAAAGCTGTCCTTAGAGGGAAGTTTATAGCTCTAATTGTCTACATTAAAAAATCAGAAAGAACACAAATAAATGGCTTAACATTCCAACTCAAGGCATTTGAAAAGCAACAACAAATGAAACCCAAACCCAGCAGACAAGAAGAAATAACAAAAATCAGAGCAGAAATTAATGATACAGAAACAAAGAAAACAATACAAAGAATCAACGAATCCAAGAGTTGGTCTTTGAAAAGATAAACAAGATTGAGAGACTGCTAGTCCAGTTAACCAAAAGAAAGAAAGAAAGCACCTCCAAATCAACAAAATCAGAGATGAAAGGGAGAACATCACAATAGACACAAAAAAGATCCAGAACATTATAAGGGAATACTTTAAAAACCTGTATGCTACTAAATTTGAGAGCCTAAAAGAAATGGACAGATATCTAAAGGCATGGGAGCCAGCAAACCTAAACCAAGAAGAGATTAACAGCTTAAATAGACCCATAACACAAAAAGAAATTGAAACAGTAATACAAAACCTCCTGACTAAAAAAAGCCCAGGACCAGATGGATTTACAGCAGGATTCTACCAGACATTTATTGAAGAGCTACATCCAATACTACTTAATTTATTCAAAAAGAGATGGAGGGAGAACTTCCAAATTCCTTCTATGAAGCCAGCATCACTCTAATACCAAAGCCAGGTAAAGATACAACCAAAAAAAGAAACTATAGACCTATATCCTTAACAAACATAGATGCAAAAATTTCAACAAAATACTTGCAAACCACATACAGACATGCATCAAAAAGATCATCCACCATGATCAAGTCAGCTTTATTGCAGAGATTCAGGGATGATTCAGTATACATAAGTCAATAAATGTCGTAAATCATTTAAAAGGGATCAAAGACAAGAATCACGTGGTCATCTCAACAGGTGCAGAGAAGGCCTTTGACAAAATTTAACATGTATTTATGTTCAAAGTCCTAGATGGAATTGGGCTGGTGGGAACATACCTCAACATAATTAAAGCCGTATATAACAAACCCACAGCCAACATCATTCTAAATAGAGAAAAACTGGAAACATTCCCATTGAAATCAGGAACCAGACAAGGCTGTCCACTATCTCCACTTCTCTTTAACATAGTGCTTGAAACTCTTGCAATAAGAAAAGAGAAGAAAATTAAAGGAGCAATAATTAGAAAAGAAGAGATCCAATTATCCTTTTTGCAGATGATATGATATTATATCTAAGAAATGCCAAAAATTCCACCTGAAAACTCCTGGAAATTATTAACACGTTCAGTAAAGTGGAAGGTTACAAAATTAATCTACAAAAGTCTGTAGCCTTTCAATATACCAATAACAAGAAATCAGAGAAAGAGTACACGGAAACACTCCCCTTCAAAATAGCTGCAAAATTAAATAAAATAAAATAAAATATCTCGGAATAAACCTGAACAAAGACATTAAAGATCTCTACAGTGAAAATTTTAAATCTTTAAAGAAAGGGATTGAGGAAGAAATCAGAAGATGGAAGGACCTCCCATGCTCATGGATTGGAAGAATTAATATTGTGAAAATGACCATCCTACCAAAAGCCATTTATAGATTTCAATGCAATGCCAATTAAAATCCCCATGACATTTTTACCGAATTGGAAAAAACCATCCTAAGATTCATATGGAAGCACAAAAGACCTTGGATAGCCAAAGCAATCCTGAGCACTAAGAGCAATGCTGTGGGGGATAACTATACCAGATTTTAAACTGTATTACAGAGCTATAGTCATAAAAACTACATGGTACTGGCACAAAAATAGACCTGTAGATCAATGGAACAAAATTGAAGACCCAAATATGAGTACATGCAATTTCAGCCACCTGATATTTGACAAAGGGGCCACAAATATTCACTGGAGGAAAGAGAGCATGTCCAGCAAGTGGTGCTGGCAAAACTGGATCTCCACCTGTAGAAGAATGAAACTAGACAATGAGCAGCATTCCCCCATGGTCTCTGCTTCAGTTCCTGCATCCCATGAACATTATGTCCAGTGAACATTATGAGGCATAAGTTCTACCTTAAACCCAATCAGAAGGTCGTTGGTTACTCTCATAACATTCAGCCACTACTGCATCAGAGAACATATCTTGCCAGCCCAGTCATTATTATAGCTCCCAGGGCTCATGGCTGGGTACTTTTATCACCTGGTAGTATATATAGAACCCTTTAGCACTATGAAAGTTAGGCAGTAAGGATGATATTTCCAGGTCAGTTCCAGTTTGATTTCTCCAGGCCCTATAATTTTTATATGTAATGACTTCAGATACAGGATCAAGCTCTGGAGGGCAACCAAATCAAAAACAGTGGAAATAATCAATAATGTTTGGGGCAGGGATGTGGGGCCAATAACCAACAATTTGAAAAGAGAGAAATCATACCTGGCACTGGGCATTTTGCTTGCTAGCCTATAGGTCTGGTCAAGGCATGCAAATGCTATTGAAGAAGTGGAAAAGGGGAACACTCATCCACTGCTGGTGGGAATGTAAACTTGTTCAACCCTTATGGAAAGCAGTGTGGGGAACTCTTAAAAAACTACAAATGGACCTACCTTTTGACCCAGTTATACCACTCCTTGGCATATACTCAAAGAACTCATCCTATTGCAGAGACACTTGTACATCCATGTTTGTTGCTGCTCTTTTCACAATATCTAAGAGGTGGAAGCACCTTAAGTGTCCCTCAACTCACAAATGGTTAATGAAAATGTCATTCATTTATATGATGGAGTTATACTTAGCAGTAAAAAAAGATGACATCATGAAATTTGCGGGTAAATGGATAGACTAGAAACTGTTATACGAAGTGAAGTAACACAGACTCTGAAAAAAAAAAGATGTATGTTCTCCCTCATATGTGGACCCTAGCACCAAATCCTGATAAGTGAGTATGTTGCAGCCATAGCTACAGTAATCAGGATAATGGAAAGGAACCAGGGAGGTAAAGGAAAAGAAAGAATCTGAAAGACAAGAACAATTGGAAACAGGCATTAATAAGGGAGATATGGCTAAAAATTGGGTTAGTTTAAGGGTGGTGGGGAGGGAAGGCAACCTAGGGGATAAAAGGAAAGAAGGAGCTCAAGAGAGGTAGGACCACAGGAGAAGGGTTTCATTAAGTGAGAAATGGGAAAGATGGGGGTACCTTTATTGGGGAAACCATGATGGAAGTGTTAGACAATGCAAGAGATAAATAATGCCTAGCTAGTTTTAAAAACCAGAGGGAACCATATTAGTCCAACAACCTACTAAACAATTATACATACCAGATCAAGAAATATATTTCTAGGCAAGGCTTATCTGAGAATGAATGGTCTTTGCCCAAGCTTTATCTACATGGCACATGCAATTTAAAAGTACTAGACTGGTGAAACTAACCTTCTTGGGTGTTTAACAGACATACTTTGAGGCCTATACTAATTTGTTCAGAGTGATATTAAGGACAGTTTTTGCTCCTTGCCCTCCTAGTTCCAGGGACTAGTTCCAGGGGACTATCATCATTTCTCAAAATGTCCTGTAACTGTGGTGAGTCACCTGTCCTCTTGACCAAGGAGGCCATGGAGACCCCATGAGATGGATTTGAACCAGTGTCCAGTTTACAAAGAGGAGAGTCAACACGGAGGAACATTTCTTCCATGTTTCCAAGCGAAGCCAGTCATGGTCGATTAGGACCTTTGCATTATCTTCACATAGAAGGAACTGGTAAAAGAAAGGAGCCAGGGGCTCCTCCCAAGTCCATGTGACCCCTGAGGAACAGATCCTCAAACGGCCTTAAGAGTAAAAATAAATTGGTTTATCTGGGCCAACTGTATGGCCTTAAACACCCAGAAGGAAATTATAACCAAAGATTAAAGAGGCCAATATAATTTTTTAAGAGTCCATATGTATAGCTAAAGGCTACATAACAAGCAACAATGCCAGACAGGAGATACTTTCCCTTGAGTTGTTGGCCAGGGTAGCCCAAGAGACTCCCAGATAGTAACCCAGCATAGAACTCAGAAAATGAACAGCAGACCTCAATCTTATCTATGGAATATTGCCAACTGATTGCTGCTAGATGAGAAACAGATGACCTTTCTAAAACAAGGACCTCTAGGTAGGCTGACTAGATTCACTGGATGGACAAGTACTGGGGAACAGCTAGGGGTGCTGACAACACAGTGGACAGTAGCATGGATGACTGAGTATAAGGGCTCTAGTGTGGGGGAGGGGGCTATGGGAGGGTGCCATCTGGGAAGTGGGTATATAGCTGAATAAGATGGTTTGTGGTGTTGTATATGATACACATAAAAAATCAACAAATTTTAAAAATGAGTTATATTTGAGGAGGAAGCATAAAAATTTACTTTGTTAATTAGTCGAGGTGATAAACATTACCGTTGAAATTACTTGATGACTTTATATCCATTCACAGGTGCCAAGGAGCCTAGTGCAACTGACTATGACTAGTAATAATCAGGTACATACAAATTAGAGACACATGTCCCAACATCTAAGTGTTATTAGCAAAAACAATGAGTCTTTCTGTAAGAAA
>NW_008357929.1:567853-574068 GCF_000622305.1 Nannospalax galili
TTTTACTTTGAAGTCTATTTTGTCAGTATTAGGATTGCAACCCCTGCTTGTTTCTTAGTGCCTTTTTCTTTTCCAGCTTTTTACCTTAAGGTAATGCCTGTCCTTGATGGTGAGATGGGTTTCTTGTAGACAGCAAAGAGATGGGTTTTGTTTCTTTTTAAAAAAATATTTTATTTATTTATTATTTTTATTTTATGTGTATGAGTGTATTGCCTGCATGTAAGTGAGTGCACCCATGTTGTGCAATGCCACAGAGGTCAGAAGAGGGCTTTGGATTCCCCTGGAACTGGAGTTAAGACAGTTTGCAGCTGCCATGTGGGTGCTGGGAATTGAACCTGGGCCCTCTGCAAGATTAGTCAGTGCTCTTAACCACTGAGCCACCTCTCTAGCCCCTGGATTTTGTTTCTTAATCCATTTGCTTAGCCTGTGTTTTTTGACTGGGGAGTTCAGTCCATTGATATTTAAGGTTATTATTGAAAGGTGTATATTGGTTGCCATGATTTTGATTGCTGTTTGTGTTCTCTGTGTAATTTTGTGTTTCCTAGATTATATCTTTGTTTATTTTCTTTCATTGCCCCTAGGGTGTAGTTATTTTTCTCTCTCTGCTCTCTGTATTGCTTCAAGTATTCTTTGAAGGGCTGGTTTTGTGGTCATGTATTCTTTCAGGCTATTCGTGTCATGGAAGATTTTTCTTTCCCCCTCAACTATAATAGACATTTTTGCTGGGTATAGTATTCTGGACTGGCATTTACTGTCATGTAGAACTGGAAATCCCTTGGTCCAGGCTCTTCTGGATTTCATAGTTTGCATTGATAAGTCAGCTGTAATTCTGATGGGCTTTCCTTTGTATGTGACTTGTTGTTTTTCTTTTGCTGCTTTCAGTGTTCTCTCTTTGTTCTGCACATTTAGAGAATTTACTGTGGAAATAGTGTTAACTTTTTTCCCTCCTGTAAAATGCTTATCACACTCATTGGTCTTTATGATACATTTTTTTGAGAATAACTATTCTGAAATTTGTGATGTATATTTTAGCGTATCACAATACGTTTAAATAATATCATTCCATTTCAGACATACGACCCTTGTAAGTACATTTCTACCTACACCTGCCATCATCCTCTCTGCTATTATTACCATTTAATTTACTTGTATTTGATAAAATACACAGTAAATTTTGTTTTAAAGAAGATGAAAAAATTTTAAAGTGCTAGCCAGCCATTTCCTGCATTCTTCATTCCTCTGTGTAGATCCAAGTTACCATCTGGTACAATTTTCTTTGCCTGAAGAATTTCCTTTAACAGTTCTTCATTGCAACCCTGCTGCTGCTGAATTCTTTTGGCTTTTGTTTAAAAATCTTTTTCACTTTGGTTTGTAAAGGGCACTTTACTGCGTATAGAATTTGTGGCTTGTGTTTTCTTCCAGCCTTTTAAAAACATTGTTTAGGGATGAGGCTATAGCTAAGTTGGTAGACTGTTTGCCTAGCAAATGTAAGACTATGTGTTTGATGCTCCGTACCACAAAGCAAACAAAGAACTGGGAAAAATATATTCTGGCTTGGATTGTTTCTGACAATAATTCTGCATTCCTCCTCTTTCTCCTTTTATTATTATTGTTTTAAATTGTGTGTGTGTGTGTGTGTGAGAGAGAGAGAGAGAGAGAGAGAGAGAGAGAGAGAGAGAGAGGCATATGAATGCAGTGCTCATGGAGGCCAGAGGTGTTAAATTCTGTGGAGCTGGAGTTACAAGCAGTTGTGAGCTGCCTGATGTGGGTGCTGGGAACCAACCAAGCCCCGGTCCTCTGGGAAAGCAGCAAGTGTCCTTAACCACTGTGACCACTGAGCCATTGCCCCTATGTTGCTTTTATGCTTGCTATTTCTAGTTGCCATGCCTTTTTCCTCTGATTCTTCATCCTTGGTTTTCAGCAGTTCTATTTGGATGAGCTGAGGGGTGATGTTAGTGTGTGTGCATGCTTGTGTGTGTTTCTGTGTTTATCTTTTTATGAAGTTGTAGAATTTCATACTTCTATAATCTAAAGATTATAATGGTGTCCATCACATTCAGAAAATATTCAGTTCTTTCTTTCAACATTTTTGTCCCTCTCCATATGACATTGAAGCACACAGTGTCAAACCACTTGTTCTTGTGCCAAAGGCTACCAAAATGACTTTTAAAATTTTTCAGGTGAAAATCTCTGTGTCATGTTCATAAGATTGAAGTATACCAATATTTATTTCTACAATTGTCTGACCTGCTGTTGAGCCTATCCAGTCGAATTGAGAATATGCTGTGTAAGTGTGCATTGTTTCTTTCATCTCTAATGTTCCGTTAGTTCTTTTCCCAGTCTTCCGTGTCTCTCTTCATTTTGTTTTTGTGTTAGAGACTTGAACATAGATTGCTAGTCCCATCACCTCTTCCATTTCTAGACTTGCTTCTATTGACAGATTTTTTTCCTTATTATGGCTCATATTTTCTGCCTTTGATATATCTGGTAGTGTTCAACTGGATGCTGGACACTGTAATGTTGCATAGTTGAATGTCTTGATGTTGTCAGGCAACCAAACCACTTGTGGACCAGTTTGATCACTTTGAAGCTTGTTTTCAGGCTTTGCTTAAGTGAGTTTCAGTACCACATTCTTATTTTTGCATTACTATTGTAAAATACCTGACAAAAACCAGTTAAGGGAGGAAAGATTTATTTGGGCTCATGGCTTCAGGGGGTTCATTCAGTCCATGGTTGCTTGACCCATGTGCTCAGGCAGGATGGGAACAGGAGAGGGTGGTGTAGGAGGGCTGTTGACTTCATGCCAACCAGGAAGCAGAGAGCAAGGCAGGAAGCAGTGAGGGCTGATAGACCCTCAAGGACCTGACCTCAGTGACCTTCTTCCTCTAGTCTCTAGAGCCTACCTCCTAAAAGTTTCTACTACCTCCCAAAGTAGCAGCACCAGCTAGGGACCAAGCAGCAAAATCTGATCCCATGGGTGACGTTCCATATTCAATCCATTAGTGTTTTCTCTCCAGGGACAGCCTCTCTGACATCTTTATTGAATGTCCCCAGTAATCACCACCAGTTGAAGTCTGGCTAGACTGAGTTCTGAATGTATCTTCACTTGTGTGAGCTCTAGAAATAGTTCAGCTAACAACTCTGCCCCCAGTGTTTGGCAAAGTTTATGGAGGGTCACTTGATGTATGTACACGTTACGGCTCATCAGACTCTCGTGGGGATACCTATGTAGATTTCTATTTTTCATACAGGTCACATTATTTCAGGATCCTACTTCACAGCATCTAGCTGTTGAGGCCTCCACAGATTCTGATCACTTTCTCAACTCACAGAGCAAAGCCCTATTCTATTTCATATGTTTCCCCCGCCCTCCCTGGCAGTGGTCTGGAAATTGCCTCTAGGCACAGTGCCACAGCAATTAGAGGGCTCATGTTATTTGTTTCCTTTCTGTCAGGGATCAGAGTCCTGTGTTGCCTGTAGCCCAACATATGAGAACAAGCAGTTGCTTCATATGTTTGGTACAGGTTTTAGATGTTGACCCAGCTGGCCTGGAACTCACTATGAAGTCCAGGCTGGTCTTAATCTCACAGTGATCCGTCTACCTCTCATTTCTTAGGCCATAACAACCTCGGATTTCTTGACTGATAATGACCAAAAACACTTGACAGTGGAGCACTTCAGTGAAACAAAAGCAAATGATATTTTTCATTTTGCTTCCTGCCTGACATTAAAAGATGACTGGTTGGAGACGGAGCTGCAGTTGTGGTTGTAAAGTGTTTTTTCTCTATGACTCTTAGGGCCGCATGTGAGAAATTCTACCTATGTGAGTACTAAATGATGTGAGCACTAACTGATCTTGTGCATCAGATTGCAGATACCCGGCTGCAGTCCACTCCTAACTTAAAATTCTCCATAGTTTCATGAGCTGTGGATTTTCTCAGCTCCTGTGTCTCATATTGCTTAGGAACCTGCATTTTCATGGCTTTGTGGTTTCGATGTTTGACAGTCCTGGTCTGAGATGTCTCAAGATCCCAATAGAAGGTCCTGGAAAACGTCATTATGGCATTCCACCCTTTGAATTTCACTGTTAAGTACTGAGGGACTTTATGGGTTTTGGAGACCTTATTGTCCCTTTTGAAGCAAAGCCAAGTAAGAATGGTCTATCCTCACATGAAGCTTTCTGCTAGCAAAAGAACTAGGTTATTTCTAGAGTTCACAAGGGGAAAGTGTTGGAAGGTTACTATAAGAATCCTAACATCTCGAGTAACTTTGAACTTGATTTTCAGAAAAACAATGTTCAAAAGTTTTAAAGTGAAGAATTGCCAGTGTAAAGTGTTTGTGGGCTAAAGAAGAGAAAGATTTAGGAAAAAGTGAGGGAGAAAGCATTGCTTGGGCCACTGCCTCTGGCATGGACAGCTATTCTGTGATGTGGTCTGAGTGGATTTTAACTTGAAAACAATTCTACAAATCAATTATTCTGTGGTTTTGACCCAAAGTCATCAAGATATAGCTACTTAATCATTGGAAGAATTTTTTCCTTTTTATCTGAACAGTGCATCAAATTGGATATGACTTGCTCTTTTCTTTTTAGTAAACAAGCCCATAGCCATTAGCTCCCAAGTGTAATTATATTTGTATTCTGAAAAGTGTGTCATACTCTGCAGCACCATTGACTTCCTAGGATAATACCAAGCAACAGTTCCAGACAGTGAAATGTGTAAAAAAGGATAAAGTAGATATATATATGAACTGTCAGGGAGAGTCTAAAATATATATCCAATTAAAAAGACGCACATTCTAAAATACATACTGTAGTTAGGATATTTCTAGTTTTTGTATTGAAAAACCCTGTACTTATGTATAAATGGATACATGGAGATATCTGTGTCATATAAATAATATATGTGTCTCCTCATGAATGGGATGATTTGAATAGGCACAATTATTAATGAACTATTTAAAGTGGCTAATCTGGAGTAGTCAGTTCAATTTTAGGGGAGAAGAAAGACTTACTTTTGACCTTATTTATTCCTCTGAATTGGTCATTTAAAAAGCAAACATTTATTGAGTACTTACCCTAGGTTAAACATCTGTGCCCACATTTCAAATTCTTAACATTCCCTTAGTCCTTATGACCCTGTGGCTGCTCAAGGAATTTCTTTTTTTAAGATCTATTTACAGTTATATGTATATACATGTATGTGTTTCTATTAATGTCACATGTACACCCATGAAGGCCAGAAAAAGGTGTCAGATCTCCTGGAGTTGGAGTTACAGGTGGTTGTGAGTCTCATGTGGGTGCTGGGAACTGAACTTGGGTCCTCTGGGAGAGCAAGCAGTACTCTTAAACCCTGGTCAAGAATTTCTTTATTGGAGGTGCTTAGAGGAGGATTTTTTTTTTTTTTTTTTTACTTTCTTTGAGCTGCACTTGTGTGCCTGCCAGCCATTGCCATCCAGCCTGCATGGTTATTGGCAGCACGTGATGAAGAGGAGGTACTACTAAGCCAGTGTTTGGTTCAGTACTGCTTGAACAATCTGCAGAAGAAAGCGTTGTTATTCTCCTCTCTAATTTGTGGATGAGGCAACAGATCTCGCTCACCATCTGAGATCCTGTGACGCTTGGGGCTAAGGTTGGGTAGTTGGAAGCCACTTTGTAGTATATGTTCAGTCTCCACAGAAGGCTCAAGTTGTTTGTCAGGTTGTGATGGGGAAAGCTGCCAGGAGCCCCAGATGCCGTGGTGCTAATGGGTGGTAGAAAGTTGGTCAGTGTTGATTTGGAGTAGGTATAAGTCACTGTTAAGTAATTTGAGATTAAGTAGTTTGCCCTATTCTCATAGTTAGTAAACAGCTGGGTCAAGATTTCAGTCTGAAAATGCATTGTTAACTCTGTTAAAATGCACAGTCACACCCTTGATTTGAATTTGTATGAGACAGTATCATTCTCTTAACTTAAAACATTTCAAAAATTGAAATGACCAACTTAAAACATGTGACCTTTATACACCATAAAGACACAGAGATGACAAAGTTTTGAAAAAATATATTATCACTGGGAAGTATCATTTCCAAATGAGGACAGAGCCCTGAAGATGGTGATAGGTCAGATGGGACCTTTTGCTTATACATCACATGAGATTATTTTATGTGACTATTTTATTTGTGGTTTTTCTTCCCCCTCCTCCTCCTCCTCCTCTTCCTCCTCCTCCTCCTCCTCC
>NW_008357929.1:574142-610937 GCF_000622305.1 Nannospalax galili
ATAGGAGAGATTTCAAAACTGTGTCTGGGCACCATGGAGCTTTTAGGTTCTACTCTAATGGCCACTTATGCCCACCCTAAATCAACACCAACCAGCTTTCTACCAGCCATTGGTACCATGACATCAAGCTATCGGGACCGCTTTCCCCATTACAACCTGATGCACAGTTTGAGCCTTCCATGGAGACCAAACACATGCTACAAAGCAGCCTCCAACTACCCCACCTTGGACCCATACTGTACAAGATCTCAGAGGATGTGTGAGAGTACCATGCTTCCCTTTGTATCCAACAGAACCACCCTCTTCACAAGGTATACGCCTGATGATTGGTACCGGTCCAATTTAACCAGTTACCTGGAGTCTAATACCTCACGGCATAATTCAGAGAGACTCCGAATGGACACTTCTCGCCTCATTCAAGACAAATACCAACAAATCCGGAAGACCCAGGCAGACTCCACCCAAAATTTGGGAGAACGCATCAATGACATAGGGTTCTGGAAATCTGAAATCACTCATGAGTTGGATGAAATGATCGGAGAGACAAACGCACTTACTGATCTTAAGAAAAGGTTAGAGAGGGCTTTGATAGAGACTGAAGCCCCTCTGCAGGTGAGGATGGATGCTGGGGGCAAAAGGCACTGCATTTTAAGATTGTAGGTTATTATGTACCAGATTGTGCTTTATTTTATGTACAGAATCATCCCTCATCAGCACAGTTGTAAATGGGTTCAGTAATGACTAAACCTTTGACATGTTATGCATTAGACATAAGAGTGACTCTAAGAGCGAATTCTGAATACAAAGAAAGGAACACTATTATACCAACTTCGTTCTGACAAAAGGCTAGCTTGATCACTGCCGTCTTCACATTAAAATACAGATTTAAGAAAAGATTTATTTATTTAAGAAAATTTTAATTTTCCTGGAGCTTGTGAGACAGCTCAGTCAGTAACGTGTTTGCTTTGCAAGCATGAGGACCTGAGTTTGATCTCCAGAATGCATGTGAAAAGCATGGTGGTGTGTGTTTGCCATCCCAGCATAGGGGAAGCAGAGGCTGATGATTCCTGGGCTCACTCACTGGCCAGCCAATCTAGCCTAATCAGTCAGCTTCGGGCCAGTGATGTTCTCTGTTTCAAACAAGGTAGATGACATCTAAAGAGGAATGACACCGAAGGTTGTCCTCTGGCCTCTACATGCACATGTACACACACAGACATGTGTGATAGCACATATATGTCCACCTGCATATTTACACAAACACGTAATTTAGGGACTGGAAAGATGGCTCAGCAGTTAAGAGCACTGACTGCTCTTGCAGAGGACCCAGGTTTGATTCTCAGCACCCACATGGTGGCCAACAACTGTCTATAACTCCAGTTCCAGGGGCTCTGACTCCCTCTCTGACCTTCTTGGATATTGCATGACATGGGTACACTTATATACATGTAGGCAGTAGACTCATAAAGATAAAATAAAAACAATAAAATATCTTTAAAAAGAAAATAAAATTTAAATTTTCTTAGTCTGTGTCATGAAATTCCCCATGTGGGCATGAGTCTATTTCAGAGTGCAAATGATCAAACGAGACCACTTTAGGAATCAGGTTGAGGTTTATTCGAGTCTGTTGTAGGCCAGTTGCCATGGTAACAGAAGCAGCATTTCAGTTAGTTGCTGGCCTCTGATTAGACTTTGAAGTGGTCTCCAGTCATCCATGGCCCTTATATCAAGTGCTGGGCCTTCCAACCACATCATGCCCCTCTCCACAGAAAGAAGACATTCCATATCTGAAGACAGGGAAATCATATAAATTCTTTAGAAGTTGTATGTATCTTTAAAATGCTTTATTACCTGTTTATTTATTTTTTGTATATATGTATATGAGTGGACGCACACACAGGTGTGCGCTTGTGGAAGTCAGAGGACAACCAGCAAGAGTTGATTCTTTCCTTCCACCATGTGGGGTCCAGGGATTGAGTTCATGTCATCAGGCTTGGTGGCAGGTGCTTTACCTGTTGAACCATTTGCCTGCCCCAGAAGCTGTGCAATGCCGACAAGCACAGCCAACGCCATCTGTCTTCATGTTTGCAGCTCCCATGTGACAAGCACTTGTAGGAGGTCTGCCATGGAGCCTCTAATATCAGAGTTTAGAGGACCAAGCCCCTGTAAGTCTAGCTGTCAGAGGAGTCTGTTGGGCATCTCTGCACAATGTCCCTTCTGTTGCATCTTCTCCCCATTAACCTCAAATAATGAAAACACACACGTCACAGAGTCCTAGGAAAGGTTGGTAGCACACACAGTATCTATCATTTTATAGTGATTCATTCTGAATTGATGAGAATCAGGCCTCTAGTGCCTTCCCTGAGCCCAGGCCCATTTTGAAGATTATTGGTTCATCTTATAGCACAACCATTGCCTTCAGGGACTGAAAATATCCTTAAAACCCCAGCCACGTAATCTCTTTTTGTGTGTGTGAGACAGGATCTCACTATAGAGCTCTGGCTAACCTGAAACTTTCTTTATATACTAGGCTGGCCTTGAACTCATAGAGATCCACCTGCTTCTGCCTCTTGAGTGCTCAAGCTTGTATCACCACACCTGGCCCTCTTAGTTAATTTCTACAAGAGAGTCACTTGCTTCCCTTAGATCCCCTTTCCATGATCACTGAACTCCGTGACATGCTTCTAATGTGACCTCCTTCTGAAGTTTCACTCTGGATGTTCTTGTGTTTTGAAATGTTTACTGTCAACCCAATAAGGTCTAATTACAATTAGAGTTACTTATGTAGAGATAAATATCAAAAGAGAAGATACAGATGGCTACATAATATAAGCAAGATTGTTAACATTTAGTAATAAAATAGCAGTTAAATCAATAAGATGACCCTTTTTGTCTTACCAGATTTGCAGTAATGAATACTCATAATATTTAGGGTCGATGAAGGAGCAGAAAATGTGTACTTTAATATGTCACCAGTGGGACTCTGGGTTGGTGGAAGTTTCCTGGAAAGCAATATAGTCATATATACTTAATCAAAGTCCCTCGATCCACTTATTTCTTACATGGCAAATGTAAATTACATGATTAAAGATAGAGATTTGCTCAGATATGGTAATCTACCCAGATATGACAATTTAACATTATAATGTAGTCTCATGTGATGAAATGTTTGTGAAAAAAGCACTTTACATAGTGTCCTTTCATCCATAATTCAACACTAGCAGTTTATGCTCTTTCCCACTGTGTCCATCAACATACTTTACCTCAAAGAATGTTTTATAACTCAAGTCTACTGTTTAATGTCAATTGTAAAACACATAGCATAAAAGTGCATGGACATTATTGACTGTATTTTATTAAAATTAACCAAGCAACAAACCAAAACAGCAGAACAAAGATGAATATAGCTGAATCTTGTTTTCTGTTTTTAGTCCTTAACGGACAAAAGCATACTATTCATATCTAGGAAAATAGTACATGACACTTGAAAAATAATGACTGATACTTGATTATACAAATATTTTGAATTCTTGAAAAATAATCACTCATTTTCACTTTTTTCAGTAGAAAATATTTAGGAACTATTACCTTGAACTCTATGTATCATGTTATTAAACTGTTTCTATGGAATAAATCAATGCCAGGCGAGTTTCTAAGATTCTAATTTGTGGAGATTCTTTTTTTTTGTCAGTTTTCTAAACTTGGGATCTTTTTCTCAATTCAGTTTCAGAAACAACTTTTTACTTTTTCAGTAGCTGCACAGATTTATTTAGTCATCACAGTCTTTTTCATGTTAGGCTCTCACAAGATAGTTTGAAAAGCTGGAGTCTCTGCTGACTTAATTTGGAAACAAGCTTCTGGCCACTGGCTGTTGTCAGTTTGTAGTAATGTAATTACTGTACTATATTAATGTGTATTAATATGGTCTGTGGATCTGTAGGTTGCCAGAGAATGTCTCTTTCAACGAGAGAAGAGAATGGGAATCGACCTCGTTCATGATGAAGTTGAAACCGAATTACTGACGGTAAGTGTGGGGTAAAATGCTTCAATAATGAGAAGCTTTTTTAAAATGCAGAAATAAGAGTGATGCTATTGAGTGACGTTATTCACAGCCACTTATAAGTAAATTTATAGCACTTAAAAAGATATATTATTCATTTTCTTGGTTCTATAAGCAATGTATGTTAAGTGAGAATTTTAAAATTATAGAAAATAAGGAAGATAGTTTGTAGTCTAATTGAACAGTAATCAGTGTCAGTTTGGGAATACTTCAGTCATTCTGTTAAACATGCTTAGCCAGACACCACCCAACATGCACAATGATGACCATGATACACAAACATGCCTCCACAATTAGAATTCATCTGTATTTGTGAATTTGAAAACTCCTTCATTCATTTAAATTACTAGGGTGATTTTTCCTTATCATTGCATATTCCTGTAAGACACAACTTTTAATATCTCGTTCCATGATGCTTTACTGTGTGAAAATGCTGTCATTTTGTAGTAAAAGTCACCCCTTATTGAGTAGTTAGGATGCTTCGTTATCCCACATACACCTAGAATGTGCTTAGTCTCCAAGGAAGGCTCAAGCTCGGTGTCAGATTGTGATGGTAAAATCAGTCCCTGTGGCTCGGGGCCACTACAGCAGCAAGACTATCACTACTGGTAACTGAACATTGTTCTCATAATTTTCTGTGCGTTATTTTCAGGGATGCTAACTGGACTACAAAGGGTATAAGCATTGGGGAGTTTCAGTACACTGCCAAACTGCCGCCCTACCGAGCACCCTTGCTACTGTGCCGAGTCGCCCAGTCGCTCCTGCCTTTTTCACCTGTTAAATTTGATTTTGCTTTTCATTCTCCCCCATTCTGGACTTCCCACAATAAAATCTCTGCATTCTTTAGATTTCTGCCATCATGTGCTTGGGGCTAGACCCAATTTCCTTCTTTGGCTAAGACATTGTATTAAACATTAGCTCTACCACCATGAGTGCTTAGCCAAAATCGATTAATGCACATTAATTATTTGTATTAATAAGGTGATATTTCTGCATATGGATAGAGTATGCACAGGTCAAACCCAGCTTCTCTTTGTCCTCCCTCACCTCCCAACCTGTCTCACCCGGTCACCACCTCTTTCTAACACTAAAATGGTGAAGGTTGAAGATATTGTCTCCTTGACCTCCTGCCACCAGTTTTCAGCTCTTTCTCTGAAAGCCGATGCATGTGAAATTCCCAGGCACTTTCCCTGCCCCGTATTTTACTTTGCTCTATAATAAGCATTGCCACTAGTTTCTTCCTTCCGCTGAAAACTGTCTCCTAACTCACTACTTCCTACAGGAGACAGATCACTGGACCCTTCTGTTGTCTGACTCCAGATAATTTCTCAGGCTTGTTTCCTTCACGAAATCACAGAATTTCTGTTGTGATGAACCCATCTTCTGTGTCCCTGCAGGAAAAAAAAAAAAATGAGTCCTTGGAGAGAAAGTTGAATTAGGTAGATCACTGGAGTAATGTTATCCTGACAGGCCCTCAGTACTTCCTTTAACATTGGCCTGGATTTTTTTTGAATAACCATTACAAATGGTAAAGCGATACATTTTTTAAAGTTACTCTTTCATTTCCTTTCCTTTCATTTCATTTAGAGACACATGAATTTCAATAACATACTCAGGAAAGCTTTGGCCACTGCAGAGAGGCTGTGTAGTCTACTCTCTGAAAGTCACAGCCCCTTCTGTTGACAGTTGTCGCCCGAGTGATTAGGAATTGGACATCCTGAATAAAGTCATGTTGCCTGGGAGCCCCTGCTTTGCTTTTCTTCTTCCCTGATCTTTGATGATCAGTTCTTAAAACAATCTGTCATCTCTGTGAGTGGGTAGGAATTTAGCAACATCTGTCTCTCAGCCCATTTGCTTTCACTGATCTGAGACGTCCAGTTGGTAGCAAATGATAGGCCCCATTTAGTAGCTTAATTTTTTCAGTTTATCAGCAAATACACCATGGTATTTTTAAGAGAATTTTTGAAACTTGGATCCTTTCAGTGTTTCTACTATTCAAGGGGGCAGGGCTCTCAACCTGTCTATACATTAGAATTACCTGGTGAAGTTTTTTGGTTTTGTTTTTGTTTTTAATTCAGTGTTTGGGTCTCATTCCCAGAGTCTGATTCAAATGTGGAGTGGACATTGATTTTTAAAAATATTTCCCGAGCCGGGTGTGGTGGCACATGCCTTTAATCCCAGCACTTGGGAGGCAGAGGCAGGCAGATCTCTGTGAGTTCAAGGCCAGCCTAGTCTACATAGTGAGTTCCAGGACAGCTGGGGCTACAGGGAGACCCTGTCTCAAAAAGACACACATACAAAAATTTTCCCAGGTACTTTTAATGACTACACGTTATTAAGAACAAGTGCTTCAAAAATTCGAAAGAGGGCTGGGGAGATGACTCATTGGGTGCAAGGACTTCTTCACAAATGTGAAGACCCATTTTGGGATACCTGTGCTAACCTAAAAGCCAAGCATGGCCACGTGTGCCTATAATCCCAGTGTGGGTGGGTGGTGGATATAGACAGGAGGATTGCAGGTGCTTGTTGGCTGCCAGCCTAGCTCCAGGTTCAGTAAGAGACTCTGTACCAAAGGAATAAAGTAGAGAGTGATGGAGCAGGGCACCCAATGTTCTTCTTTGGCCTATGTACATGAGTACATGGCATGTGTACCCACCCACACATATACACACATGTGCACACATATATATGTACTACACACACAAAGATCTCAGCTGATGTCATGGTGAAAATTGATTAAATGTATCCTAAAATTCATGTGGAAGTCCAAGTGGATTCATAATAGCTAAAATGATATTGAAAAAGAAGAAATTAGAGGACTCACATCTCCCCAATACAAAAGTAGCTGCAAAGCTATAATGCATAAGATAGTGTAGCACAGACAGATCAGTGGAACAGAACTTGAGTGTTAAGGAATAAACACTCACAGTTACCATCAACAGATCTTTGACAAGGGTGCCAAAGACAATTCAATGAAACAGAAAAAAGTTCTCTTCAATAAATGGTACTTGGACAATTGGCTATCCATGCGCAAAAGAAAAGAGTCACTGCGGCACATAAAAGCATTATGCAAAACTAGATCAAAGACCTCGGTGTAAAAGTTGAAATGATAAAGCTCTTAGGAAAAATAATTTCATAAATAATGGTGGCCCTGGATTAGGTGACAGGTTTTTAGATAGACTACTAAAGGCACAAACAAAAGACAAATAAGCAGCATCGTCAAAACTGACAAGTTGCTACTTCAAAGAAGATTATTATAATCAAAAATCTTCACAGATCATGTATGAGATAAGGACTTGTATCTGGCCTATATAGTGATTAAAATCTTTCAGAAAAGACAATCTAATTTTTAAAAGTGGACAAAGGTATCTGAGTAGTCGTTTTCTAGGAAGATAAGCCAAAAGCCAATAAAAAAACGATGGTACATCATTAAAACCAAGCAAATTTAAAATCACTCTCCTACCCACTAGGATGGGGATAACAACAATACAGAAAGCAATCAGCAAGACTGTGAAGGAATTAGAACCATTGTGTACTGCTGGTGGGAATGGAAAATGATGCAGCTGCTTTGGAAAATGATTAGCACAGAGTTACTGTATAATCTGCTAATTCCACTCCTAGGTATCTACCCAAGGAGAAAAGAAAACAGACCCTGGAAAAAAGCTTGCATGTGAACATTTATAACACCATTCATCAGAACAGCCCCAAAGCGAAAACAATCAAAACATGTCTGCTAGCTGTTGATGGATAAATAAAACGTAGCAGTGTCAACAGAATGCTGCTCACCCATAAGAAAGAGTGCCGCTGACACAGATGGATAGTCAAAGATTCAGGCTGGCCACAAAAGACCACATACTGTGTTATTCACTTACATGAAACTCCTACAATAGAGAATTCTGTAGAGACTGAAGTAAATTTAATGTGTGCTTAGCAGGAGGCTTGAAGGGCTGAAGGTCAGCAGTGGCAGTTAGGAGGTACTTGCATTTTTAGTGCAGGCAATGAAAATGTCCTGAATTTGGTTTTGGTGATGGCGGACTGGACTAACTGTATACCTTAAACAGGTGAATTATGTTGTATGTGATATACTCAGCAAAGCTATCCTTCAGAAATAAGAAACACTGAATCAGAACTTTATATTTTCTAGGAAAGTTAGCAGAGCTTGTTTTCTTCCTAAAAGTTAAATCTGCAACTAGAGTAATAGCCCATGGATTAAGAGAGTTGCTGTGGTCACTTTCAATTAATTCAAGTAGCAAATGTGGTCCGTTAACTATCCAATGGAGTGATATCATCATGCATGTTTACTGTGATTCTGTTGACTATTATATATAAGCAGTGATCTAGGCAGAGCACCATCAGCCCCCAAATGCAAAAGTGGAAATGCTTCAAAATCAAAACTTTTTGAGTATCAACATGAGACCACAAGTAGGAAATTCCACACCTGACCTCATGTGATGGTTTGCAGCCAAAACACAGGCACAATACATAGTTGTTCAAAATTACCTTGAGGCTGTGTGTGTAAGGTGTTTTGAGACATAAATGAATTCTGTGTTTAGACTTGTGTTCCATTTCCCAGGACATTTCATTGTTATTATGCAAATATTCCACATTCTGAAAATATCTGAAATGTTTCTGAAGCGTTTTAGATAAGGCGCTCTCACACAGTGTTCAGCTGATTCTTACCGAACAGCTTCCCTTGAGGAACGTGGTGATGCTATCTTCCCAGGACTCTAAGACCAGGTGATTTCTTTGGACTCTGAAGCCAGTGAACCTCCAGACTCAGCACACCCAGCCAGCTCTGGCTATGCTCTGGGACTCAAGCTGCGCCTGCTGATCGGAGCTTAAGCTGAGGCTCTGGGACTGGCTCCAGACCACCAGCTTCTTTCCCTTCTTGGTGTGACAGATGCAGAAAATAAAAGCACTTCGGGATGCAGAGGTTTATCAGTAATGTGAAATTTGGGGACTGGAGACATGGCTCAGTGGTTAAGAGCACTGGTTGCTCTTACAGAGGACCCAGGTTCAACTCCCAGCACGTACATGGTACTGATAACAACCATCTATAACTCCAGTTCCAGGGGATTTGACACCCCTTCTGAACTCTGTGGGCATTGCATGATATGGGTGTACCTACATATATGCAAGCAATACACTCATACACATAAAAGTAATAAATAAGATATATATTTAAAAAGAATGTGAAAGCAATGTTCTAGAGATGGGTGCATTGCAGTACAGTCCAGCCTGAGGGGACTCTTCCAAGAGAGAGACAGAATAGAACTCCAGTCTCAGTGTGGAAAGACTGTAGGGTGGTCACTGGCCATCAGAGGTGGGCACTGCCCTTCTTACCTACATTTTTACCTCCCAGTAGGCTGTGGGTCCAGAGATTTCCCACAAGCAGCCATGTCAGAATAGATAGCACTTGTTAATCATCCTTGATGGACATGGGAACAGATGTGGAAAATGAAAACTGATAATGAAAGAAAATGTCTCTGCTCCCCAAACTCAAGATCAATGAGAACAGAGCACTTGAGATCATTCCATCCTTAAATAGCATTCTATGGAGCAACAAAGGCCTGCTCTCATAGGGGAGGCTGTCCATGACCTAGGTTCAATTGAACTTACAGTTTGATTTGAAAGGTTTGATTGCAGTGGCCTATTCCCCTTTTAGACTGCGGTAATTTAATTCATACTCCCTGAAATTCAGAGACTCAGTTAAGTGATTAAGCAAAACCTCACAAACAGCTTCAACCTGCTTGATGCAGGGTCTGGGTTAACAAAGACATCCATGAAATGATTGTTAATCCACAATTCATGGTGTATACCAGGGCCAGCACATCTCCACATTCACAGTCAGATATCAGTGCCCTTGGGGCTCTGGTCATAGTACCCCACTGAGAGAACAGAGCCTATATCCCATATAAGAATTAGGTTCTAACATGAGGCAAATCACTCCTGTGACTTTTCCTGGGGAAATGTGAGCAAATGTCTATTTACCTCAGGCAGGCAACATGACAGACAAAAAACAATTCTCACCAATTGGAGTTCCCTGAGCCGCTGGGATGACTGGGCTAACTTTGCTGGAGTATGGGTGAGGGGTTACGTACGTGAAGCATGGATAGCTCAAAGGCAGCTACATTTCTGAAAAGCCAACGTCAGCATGGGTGACAATGATAAAAGCTGCACCCCTAGAGCTCTCTGCACAATGTGCAAGCAGTTTGGTCCATGGGAGCCAGCTCTTCCCAGCAAGTATTACTGTTGCATAACCTTGGGGAGGACCCTTGAAAACTGGTAAGTTTTAGGAACTTCCAGAGCCTTATAAGTTTGTTTTCTTCCCTCCTCCCTCCAGGAAGCAACGTTTCAATTTGAAGGGAATAGCTTTAGCACCCCTCTTAAAATGCAAGACCTAACACTTGCTGAATACTCACCATCTGCTAAGCCACAGATTCTTAAATTGTGGGTTGCAACCCCATTCGAGGAAGTAGAACTGAAAGGCCAGTTCATGAAAATTTTGACAACTATAAGAGCATTCTAAACTTGGAGAAACAAAAACCAATTCAGAATCAAACCTCATCTTGTCCTGCTTATCCAAGCTGCAGTGTGCAACTTCATGACAGCCTTGGTTCGAACACCTGAATCATGAACCTAGCCCTGTGCACGCCAACATGTCACACAACACAAACAAATGCCACTGTAGCACCTCAATTCACGGTGAAGACTATCGCACCATATACATTGCAGTGTATTTATTATACACACGAAGTTTTCTACTCTTACAGAAACATTAGTTGAATTACAGAAAATGAAGACTTTTAGTATTTTCCCATCATCTTCCCTCAGAATTTAAACATAAAATTAGCAGTATGCCTTTGCAATGCTTACAATAGACTTTCCAGCAACTTCTGAAATGGCCTTAAGCATAACTCGACCATTTAAAATAAGCACGTCCATCTATTAGCATGCAAATTTGCTTTTATCTTTAATAAACTGAAAAATTATATGCATACCAAAGAATTGTGTTAAATTAATTTCTCTTTAATTATCATCAGTAAATGTTTATTTGTACACCTGTTTTATATACCTATGTACTTGGGGGGGCACATAAAAACAGTTGTGAGTAGACAGAGTTTAAGAATCTCTGTTAATCACAGTTCAGCTTCAGAAAAGTATCATCGCCCTTCATTTATAACTTGTCTTTATTTACCAAATGGCAGAATCAGATTTGAACCTTCACTGGCTGATGCTGAGGCAGGTGTGTATAGCCACAGTTACACCCTAGACCTGAGAATGCAGGACAAGTTTTCACTTGCGGTGATGGGAAGGAAAAGGCTGCGGGGGGTCTCTCTCTCTCTCTTCTGCCTCTTTACCCTGCACACTGTCTTGAGAGTACAGTTTCCTAGAAGTACATGATGACAGCAGCTGATTTGTGAAGGTGTCACCTTTTCTAACAGGAGGATTAAGTCAAGGTTCTTTGACTACCAAGACAAAACTCCTTGTTTGGTTTTCATCTGAAGTCCTGAAAATAAGACCACATTTAATATGTAGCACATTGACATTTTGAGATTCTCCAAGAAGTCAGTTTGTGGGATCTATTACCCCTCTCCGAGTCTGTGCAGCTCATGAGGCTATTATAATTCCTCCCCAACTCAGAGTCCAGACACATGGGACCACTCCCAGGTAAGGCTTTCCCAAGCTCTGTCAGAACCTTCATTTGCTCAGGAATACGGGAGCCATCACGGAGCTCATCAGACCCGGGCCTCCCACAGCTTCTACCTTCTGTCCATCCCCGCCACATTCTGTAGGCTTTCTTTTATGGTGGGGGAAGGAATGGTGTGCACTGCACTTATTCCGCTGAGGTTATTTCAAGACTGCTTCCATGCAGGAATATAGGTTGGCAGGTAGGTTAGCGCAGGGGCGGCTCAGGAGCACCTTGTTTTGAGCTTTCCTTGTTCCCTTTGCCATTCTTCATCTGACTTTACTTGAACAGAAATTTAAGAATCTTTCTTGAAAGGGTTTTTTTTTTAATATTGGGGTCTCAATAAATGCACTTTCCCCACTATAAATCCAAGAAATTTCTACTATGTGCATTGTATATAAAAACACACTGCATGTACTGTAAACCACATTAGGATCTGGTACTCTAAGTGACACTCTCCAGGCAGGACTCCATGCATCTTATGGCAATATTTTACCAACACACACACACACACACACACACACATACACACACACACACACAGAGAGAGAGAGAGAGAGAGAGAGAGAGAGAGAGAGAGAGAGATCCATAACCCACAGCAAGATTATGAGAAATCTTGGCTATTTGTAAGAGCAAGTAGAACTTTGGTTGCAACATGAAGCAGATTGAACTCTTAACTGATTTCATTAATTCTGAACATCTAAAAATCAGCAGCAACATTATCATTCTAAGCATATTCCATACTAAATGTGTGTATGTGAATGTGTGTGTGTGTGTGTGTGTGTGTGTGTGTGTGTGTACTGGGTGCGTGTGGGGGATGGCAACCGTGCCTCTCTGTGTGTGCTTGAATATGGAGTCCAGAGGACAACCTTCAGTGTCATTCACAAGAACACCATTGATTTCCACTAAGGCAAGGTCTGAGGCTCATCAATTAGGTTAGATTGGCCGGCCAGCAAGCTGAAGGCTCTTCCTATCTCAGTCTCCCCACCCAGTGCTAGGTTTGTGAACACACACCACTCCATCACTCCTGATGGCATGGGTTCTAAGAATCAAACTCAGGTCCTTGTGCTTATAAGTTAAGTGCTTTACTGACTGAGCTCCCTACAACCCCTTTATTCAATTCCTTTTTGGGGTGGGGGGAGGAAAGGGTTTATTTGGCTTACATCTCCCAGGTCACAATTCATCAGGGAGCCCAAGGTTGGAACTCGGGGTAGGAACCTGGCTGGGGCAGGAGCTGTAGCATAGGCCATGGAGGAATGCTGCTTACTGGCTTGTGCCCCTGGCAATTTTTAAATGTTCATATGAGAGTCCGGTGGAATTTCTTGACAAGGGCTTCCAAAACCATTCCTCTATTAGGTTCCTCCTCAGTACTCTTTTGTATTCCAAGGCTGGACTTTAGAGTGATGGATTCAGGATTTGCTTTCAGGTATTTTGATAGCTGTTGGAGTGGTTAGAATCAGTGTCAGTTCCCTCTCAAACTTTTAAACAATGAAACAACAACAACAAAAAGAAGCCAACTAATAGGTGAGTCAAAATTAATGCTAGAATGAAGAAAATCATGAGAAAAAGGGATATGAACGAAAAAGGGATAGTTGGTAGGTTTTGGTATCACAGAAATCAAAGCACCATTCACAAAATTATCTCTCTGTATATATTTACTTATAAGATCAAGTCTGATGATGATGATGAACTTATTTTCCTTTGAGATGAGGTTTTCTATTCCGTAGCCCAGGTTAGCCTTGGACTTAGAATCCTTGGCATCTCAGCCTGCTAGTAGCTGGGATCACAGGTGCTCTCTACCTTACCTGGCCAAGGATTAAGTTTTAAATACATAAAGAACATAAATTCATCCTTATATTAGCCTCCAAATGCAGGCAGGTTGTCTCTTTTTCTTGGCGCACGTTCTGTACCATCTGCAGAGTTGGAGGTGTGATAGTGGCTACCTGGTGTTCACAGACTCATTTGTCATTGTAGACAAATATGACTTTCTTGAAGCGCAATTTAGCTTTGCTTGGCAAACTTTGAAAATAGGCATATCGTTTTGCAATGTCCACACACCTATTGTGATTGTTCAGTACAGTATTGTTTAATGTCATGGGAAAGTATCTAAGTTTAAACGTTGTTTATTTTTGCTTTGTGTGTCTGAGTGTTATGCCTGCAGGTAAGTGCTCCTTTGTCTTAAAATGCCCACGGAAGGCAAAAGAGGGCATCAGGTCCCCTAGGACTGGAGTTATGGATGGTTGTTAGCTGCCATGTGGGTGCTTGGATTCAAACCCAGGTCTTTTGCAAGAACAGCTAGTGCTCTTAACTGCTGAGCCATCTGTCCAGCCCAAATATCTAAGTTTAAAATGCCACAAAACAATATATTTAGGATGATCACATTTTTCTTGAGAAAATGTTAAGAACGATTTTTTTTAAATGTCTTATTGATGTTATTTTGAGTTTGCAAACTTTCCAATATGAATATTAACTTCAGAAGTAAATTAATGTTTAAAGGCTATGGAATAGTACATGAAATGCCACCTTTGGTCAAGCAGAGTGGCATCACTAACACGCTGACACTGATGTTGGCCTGACTGTAGGAGCTGGGCTACATAGCAGGATAGAAGGCAGTTGACCTCTAAGATGAAAGTCAGCTTCCGTGGTTGAATCAGGTTCCGTGATGTTATGGGCACTGCCAGTGAGCAGCTCCTTTGGCTGGCCTCCTACTCCTCCCTAATCTACTTTGTCTTGGAAGGATAGCTATTATGGAAGAAGATGTTCATTTCAGTTCAGTATTGCACACCACTAGAATTTTGGTCTTTTTTATTGTTTAAGGAAAAAGATAAAGCAAGAACAAAATACTGAAATTTTAACTATGTTCCTCCTTGATCCACAAAAAAAATTCCCAGTAGTCCTATAAGGAATGAATCTCAGACTAGTTTGAATTATCGTAGGGTATACAAGTAAATTAGTGGATGTGAAATTATTTTAAAGCTTAACTTCACAATTTTTCAACAAACAAAATTTTCCTTCATTGATGAATTTGTGTATTGTTGGCTTTGGATGTTATACCAAGCAATGAAGGCATTAACGTGCTGTTTTGTTTTTCAATTGGGTAGGAAGTTGATGTTATTCTGTGTTGTCAAGAAAGAATGAAGCAACATTTGGATAAGGCTATTGCCCAACTTGCGTAAGAGCTTTTCTTCTCTATACACTTTGAAACCTGTGATTGAACTATACTTCCATCTCCCCATTCATATTTCTCTTAGCTTCTCAGAATACACACACATACACACACACACACACACATGTGCACACATGCACATGTGAGCACACACATGGGCACAGGGCACACACATTTTTTATTCAAAGGTTAAAATGAGAGTTTGGAATTATAGCATACATTTTTATTTCAAGAACAACTTGGAGGCATTGTGGAAAGGATTTCAGCCCTTGGTTGGAGTATGGCTAAGATTTTTCTTAACTAAGTCTTTTACTTTTTGGCATGTGTTCAGTCATGACAGTTGAAAAAGCACTAAGTTGTGTTTCCCTTATGTTTATTTTCATACCTCTTTAAAGAGCCACATCTCCTAATTACATCATCACATCATTCACCCTTCCCTGTAGCTCACCATTCCACTGCCGTTGTTTACTCTTAACTATTCTCCACCAGTACACACATTCCTCAAGGGTTTAGATTCTCAGGCACTTATGGCAAGGATGTGGGAAGAATGGGAAGGGGGAAGAATAATAATCAAAGGAAGTTCTTAAGTTGTGATAACTGCTGTCAGAGTAGAAAAAGTATTGACTGAACCTGTTTCCAAACAGGGCAAGAAGGTCACTGCTGATTATGGTCACAGGTAGAAGTAGTGTTGAAAATGCCCCCAAAGAGATGATAGCTATGCATATGCTGATGCTAACAAAGATGGCATGTGATATACCTAAAGGAACAAATGTCAGAGGTATCAATTACTGTCCGCTTAGTTTGCCCAACCTGCACATTGAGGTCAACACCGGGAGGGTTAGTGAGGTTTACACCCTGAGACTCTCCAGAGGTGTCATTAGAAGATTCTTTAATTTAGAAAATGGTGAGAAAGACCACAAGATTATTGAGGGTGCCTGGCATGGTATTGTTATAGAGAGTGTAGCTCTGTTATGAGTTCCTGGTTTTTACCTTAGGAATTGCAGAAACAGCACTTAGCATGTTTCAAAGAATTGTTTCCGTGCTTCTGGTTCCCATTTTCTTTCAGAATCTAAAATCTGCTGCTGTTTTTGTGCCCTTTGGATTTTTATGGCCCAGATTGTTCCATGCTGGAATAGTGTAAGGTCCCATTCAAATTGTCTCCCTACTGGCTATTTTACAAACCTTTGCCTCAGGTCCTAACTATGTGTGTGCACTTGCTTGGAATCTTTTTTTATTTGTTTTTAATTGAATTTTTGTGTATTTCCTACAGAACATCTTAATCAATCTTAATCATCTTTATACCCCTGTCCCCCTCCACAACCCCCCCCACTGGAGCCCATATACTTTGTCACCTCTGTTAAGGCCCACTGTGTCAAGTCAGTGTCCTCAGACATTCCCCAATGCAAGCTCATCCACTGAGATCTCTCAGCCTATCTAGAGTCCCTTGTTTTAGGAAGATCAGCTTTTCTTCACCTAGCACCAATCAGTTGTCAATATTTCTTCAGATAAGACTGGGGTCTGCTGTTCATTTTCCAAGTTCTATTCTGGGTTTTTGTCTGCTGAGTTTGCATGGGACTTGTGTATGCTGACACCATTGCCATAGAATCATATGAGCAGGTTCCCAGGAGCTTGTAGGACTCTGTTTCCATATGGTCATGCACCTCCTCCCTGACTCTTACAATATAGCCACCCCTCTTCCATTATGGTCCCTGAGCCTTGGTTGGTTGAAGTTTAATAAAGGAGTCCTGTCCAAGGACCAGCATTCACCAGACTCTTGATCTCTATGTTCTGTCCGTTTGTGACCTTTTGTCTTCCTGGCCCTCCAATGCATGAGGGAGCTTCATTAATGAGAACTGAGAGATTCACTAGTATCCTCTTCTTTACCCCTGTTCTATGTTCCACGAGCCTTAGGTGTAGAGGTTGCATTGTAGATGTGTCACTTAGGCCTGGGAAATTCATAGATAATGTCCGTGTGTGACCAGTTGTGGTACTTGGTAATAATCTCCAACTGGTACAAAATGAGCTTTTTTGATGAGTAGTGACTGGGATATTTGTCTGTAAATATAAGGATATATATTTTTTACATAATAAAAAAATCACATGAGTCTAGGGATGTGACAGTCTTGGGGTTTTCCCTAAGGTCTATGGCCACTCCAGCCATGTTATGTTTGGTTGTGTTTACAGTACCACACTTGAATTTCCTCCCATTGAGTGGGCTTTTTAGTCCAATTAAATAGCTGTTGATTGCCCCCATGATAAAAGGGCCACTATTGTGCCAACATCATATGCTGTGCTGCTGGTGATCCTTTAAGATCCTTGGCTTTGCTTCAATATATAGTGAGCAAAACCACTGCCTCTTTTCTCTGGATGGCTTTTCCACTGTGCTCTCTCCAGCGATAGTGATGGAAGCAGGGTTTCTCTTGTTTTAGAAGCAGCAATCATACCCTCAGACTGGGTCTCAGCTGAAAATAGAACCTTAATGGGTGCTAACCTGGGAGCCAAGATTCTTGCCATCGTTGGCTATAAGACAGGTTGATGAGGTAACACCTCAAATACCTTTCCAAGGAGCCTGAGATCAACTGAGAATGTGTCCGGTCTCCCCTTCTCTTCAAGGGTGCCATTCCAAGAGAGGATCATGCTGGACCCAGGTCACAGACAATACAGACATTCTTGTCCAAATGTTCAACATAAGCCAAGCCAAGAGGCTCAGCAGAGCAGTGGCAATGGAAGGCTCCATTCTATTTCTATCCTTTGTGCACATATTGTTTCAGAATTCACAAAATGCAGATAGTTTACCTGATGCTTCCCATTTCTGTTTTACAAAGAATCAAAAATCAAACTTTAGCTGACAGGCCAAATGGTCTATTTAAAGTCACAGGCCACCTTGAGGAGAAGCTGCTGCTGGAATTGGTTCGTTCAACTGGAAACAGTCTTTACTGAGTGGCTCCAGGGTCCACCCTTTTTAGGGTGTAAGCACAGAAGTGATAGAATTGTGCCGCTGTTCTGCTTCTCACAGACACTGTGCTAACAACTCTCAACTTTCTATTTCTAGCATAGACTTTCCCAACTTCTAACAACCTACCTGTGTTTCTATGTGGATAATGATCACTTATGCCTAACTGACCTCCCTCTCCCGAGCTCCTGCTCCTAGCTCAGGTGACAGAATTTCACCAATTCAATGACTCAATTTAAGTTCTTTGTCCTCACTGGAGTCCAGCCTCATAGGAGATTCTCTTCCTTCTTAAATATACCCAGAATCTGAACACGTCTTCTCTCCTTCCTTCTGCCCCCTTGGCCTGTCCCGTCTTATTCCCCAAGTCTTCCAATAGGTCTTTCCAGATCTCCTTTAATCTGTTCTTGGCAAAACACCAGAATGATTCTTTTAAATGGCAAGTGAGTTTCACATAGAAGAAAATCTGTTAGTTTCCAGTGTCCAACCTGCATGATTTGATTGTTCCTTTTCCACAACTTTATTTGGTTTCACCTGGAGAGACCTGTCCTGACAGGAGGTCTCTCCAGGTGAAAAGCTCTTGCTATGGTACTCCTGGTTCCTGCTTTCATCTTTGCATTGTTCAAGCCACACAAAATGCCCATTTATGCCCAGATGTATATTTCTTATCTCCTCCCAGTAGAACTAAGCTTCTTAGAGAAGAGTTTCTGCTTTGCTCACTCTTTCCCAGGCTCTCAATAGACACGAATCAGTTATATGCTGAATGAACTGTCTCATGAATCAACAATGTCCACCTGTCACCTATGCCTACTCCCATTCAGGACTAGTCTCTGGACATAAGTTGGGGGTGTGGTGGTGGGGGTCCTCTCTCTGCCCAGAATTCAGGGAAGACTGTGTATCGCAAAGCTCTTCCTTCCCAGTATTGGGTTGCTGAAGTGAACTGCCAGTTCCTGACCTTATGCCAAGCACTTTTGGAAATTAAAATGTCCTCATATTTTATATCTCCTGGCAAACTTCTTAGCCATAACATGTCTACAAACTGAGGTCACCAATGGATAGAGGGAGGCTTTGCTGTAAATATCTCATAGTTTCTTGGAAGAGCTATATTAAACACATAGAGCTGAAGGGGGTAAGAATATAGAAGCTGAAGAGAAAGGAGGAAGGGAAGGGCACACATCACTGCAAGCCAGTGTCCCGTCTGGAACAGTTGGTATGTGTTGGGAACACCTGCTCTACCTCCTCTCCCTACTTCCCCACTCCCCATGGACAGGAAATATGGGCAGAGCAAGAGTAGAGTTCTCATGCCTCACATGGCCATCTCCAAGATGCTCCTTTAGACTGGATATTGACTGCTGTGTGATAGAGGAGAGAGTGACAGGTTCCAACTTACAAGGGCGATGTCCCTTCTTGTGGGAAGTTGTTGCCTGACTGTGAAGCCTCAACTCTTGTTTCTCGCCCCCTGTATTGTAGCTCTGATAGAACTGCTCAGCATGAGCTGGAGAAAGACTTGAATGACAAGCAGGCAGCCTACCGGATCGACGACAAATGCCACCACCTGCGTAACACTTCTGAAGGCATCAACTACTTCCGAGGAGTGGAGAGAGTTGATGCCACGTAAGCCAACATGTGCTATTCTGCCATCTTGATGACATTCATTCATTTTCTTTCATTTCAAAATGATACACTTTACAGACTGTCTTAGTTCATTTTCTGCAGTTATCACAAATCCCTGATACTCAGTGCTATTAATAAAGAACAGGTTTCTTGGGCTCACAGTTCTAGGGGTCTGGAAAATTCAAGGTGGCAACTTCTAGTGAGGGTTTGTATGCTGAAGAAACAGAAGGCAAGTGAGCATGTGTAGAAGAAGAGGTCGGAGGGGCAGACTCTACTTTCATAACAGTCCTCTCTTGGAAAGCTAGTCAACGCCAATGAGAATTAACCCGTTCCCTCTAGAAAGACGTGAATACAGACTAGGGATATAGCTCGGTGGTGGTGTGTCTGCTTAGCATGCACAAGGCCCTGAGTTTGTCCCTATCTTCAAGATAAAATTGTTTTTAGAGGCTGGGCATGGTGGCATATACCTTTCATCCAGGGATTCAGGAGGCAAGATCTCTGTGAGAGTGAGGCCAGCCTAGTGAGTTCCAGGCCAACTGGGACTACAGGAAAACCTTGTCTCAAAAAAATTAAAAACATTGTTTTTGAATGTTTCTTAATGACTTAATCACTTCTTAAAGGCGCCACCTCCCGGTATGCACAAACGTCAATCAAATTTCAACACGGGTTAAAATGATGACAAAACATGGCCAGGTGTCTGAAGGTGTGGCCTTGGACACACTTCAGCAAACACATTCCAGAGAGACAATTTTACCATCCTGTATTCTTTTGCCAAAGAATGTTTATTTTTATCACGAAAACAGTGTCTGCTTGAGGCAGAAAACTAGGGACAGACACAAAGGAAACCACACATTGCCAATTCTTAGATGCCCCGGGCCCTGTGAGATGCAGGCTGTAAATCCCAAATGTGTTTCTAACCACTGCTTCTCACATTTGCCTTCCCAGTCTTTTGCCGGACCTGTGATGCCAGCTTGGGCATGACTTATAGTTTGAGCCAGCTACCTCCTTTAAAAAATGTCCAAATGACTGAGTGAAGTTTGTGTACAATAAAATGACCCAGTAGCACATATATTTCAGTGGCTTTTAACATATTTAAATATCTGTGTAACCACAACTACACTCAAGATAGAGCTTTCATCACCCATCTGAAAATCCTCAATAGTCCTTCCCACACTCATGGCTCATGTCCATGAACCTCCTCTAAAGTGACTCCCATGTCAATTCTGTTCTATGGGTGTCTCCCCCAAAAAGCAGCTCCCTGTCTTGAGAGCCACAGTGCCAGTTAGCACCTTGGACTTTTAAATTCTTCAGGTTGGGGCTGGAGATACAGCTCAGCATTAAGAGCACTGGCTGTGCTTGCAGAGGACCGGGTTTTGTTCCTAGCACTCACATGGCAGCTAACAACCATCAGTAACTCTAGTACCAACAGATCCACTACCCTCTTCTGACCTCCTCAGGTGTTGCATGACATGGGTACACTTGCATACATGCAAGCAATGCACTCATTCACATAAAATAAGAATAATAAATTTTAAATTCTTCACGTATGAATCACAGCCAGAACCTGTGTTCTACATAGTCCTCATATGATGCCTGAAACTCAGCTTGAGGTGAGCTGGCAGTATCTTCTTTGCCTCCCTGGAGGATCACAGGTAGACTGTGATCAAGCCACATGTTTTCAACACTGAGACCTTTGAAAGGACTCCATTTCCAGTATGAATGCCTTGTCATCCCTTACAAAATATCAGGGCATGCAGCATTCATGACATTATTTTGGTCATTGACTCCTAAGCTGAAGTCTCTAGACAACATTCAGACTCTTATTTAATCTTTATTCTAAGGACAAGCAAACAGCTATCATCCATTAAGCCTACCATCTAGAGACACCCAAGGTTAACAACTGGCCACTGGTCCTTCCCACACCTACAGATGTTGGTTCACATTCTTAAAGGGTGATATTTCACAGACACCATTTGTATAGCCTATCTGATTTTTCACTTCATGATGTATCAGTGATGTTGTTTGTGAGCAAAATATCCCTAGGTTAATAAATATTCATTAATTTGCATGCTACCTAGATTATTTTTCACATAATCTAGCACTTTTTGCACTTTTTCACAATTATGTTGTTTCTAGTTTTTCAAAACTTTATATAAATACTGCTGAAACAAATGTACTTGGGACTACTATTTCCTTGTGGTCATAGAATTTCTGAGTTGTAAACATTTAAGTGGTAGTACCTTGTTTAGCAGAGCCTCCCAAGCATGTTCACCAGCTGCAGATGAGCAGTCTTCCCCTTTGCCATTCTGAGAAAGGCTTCTCAGTGCACTGTTTTCATTGGCACATCCTTTCAAAGGCAATCCCAAGGGTGATAGTTTGTGCCTGCTCATTGGGCTGGCTATGAAACACTTGTAATGAACCCACAACACCCTTATCCTGCAGTAATCCATCCCCCAAGCTGACAGAAGAGCCACTTCATGCTTTTTGTTTATAGGCTATCAGCTAACAGAACAGCAAGAAGCAGTTGAGGGAATTTTCAAATAAGCTTTGCTCTGTTGCTTGTATTTTGCACTGGTGGTTGGAGTCTTTCTCTTGCAGGATGAACTTTTTAGGCGGATGTATCATTGTCGTCACTGGTTCTCTTCCCATTCTCAGGGTGTCAGTACCTGAATCATGGGCCAAGTTCACAGATGACAATATTCTCCGCTCCCAGAGTGAACGAGCGGCCTCTGCCAAGCTGAGAGACGATATTGAGAATCTTCTGGTTGTGACAGCCAATGAGATGTGGAATCAGTTCAACAAAGTGAACTTGGCTTTCACAAATCGCATTGCTGAGACTGCGGATGCTAAGAACAAAATCCAAATCCACTTATCCAAGGTAAAGAGCATACTTTGTGTATGAGCTGTGTCCAGGGCTAGGGGTGCAGTTCAAAGGTAAACGGTATGCTTGGCACATGAAGTGTACTCAGAGCGAGGGGTGCAGTTCAAAGGTAAACGGTATGCTTGGCACATGAAGTGTACTCAGAGCGAGGGGTGCAGTTCAGAAGTAAAGAGAATACTTAGCATATTAAAACCAGGTGCTCAACCCCCAGCATGGAAAAGAAAAAAAGGAAATCAGTCATAGGTTCTCCTTCACTGACGTGGACAAGGCAGGGTGCTCTGAGACCACAAATCTCTCACCACTCCCAGAAAGGGGCCATAAGACACACTGCCTCCTGGTCATATGGACTGAGGAAAATTAAAAGCAGTACAAAGCATGCTATTTATTTCAGTCAGGTAACCAGGTGTCAAAATGAAATTAGAATTCACTGGTGTTTTAGAACACAAAGATTGGACTGTGTAGGGGAAGGTTCTTAGTATTTAATGGAAACAAAAATATTATGATTTAAGCTTAATAAATCGCTGTATAGTGAGTTTATTATTAGAACATATGGTGGGGAGGTTTTTGTTCAATCATTTCAGACCCTTTTTCTGGATGAAAGAACCAAATACAGGAAACAGGTAGGTGGTGTGGCGCACTCCTGATTTTGTGAATTTTTAAGTGTTCTAAGCATGGGAGTTTGAGGATGAGAACGGAATGAAGGATTCACTCAGAAGTCACATTTCAAAATAAGTAAGGAGTGCTCCCTTTACTGAGGGTTGGCCTCGGAGCTGCTACGTTCCTCATTGCCCATCTCTTCTTTCCCAGTGCATGGTACTGTGCTTCCCCAGATGGCAGCACTTCACCTCTTCTCACTTATGCAGCATATCAGTTAGCCTGAGGGGTGTGCTTTGATGTGCAGGGCAGAGAAAATAATAAAATCAGCTTTGTTCCCAAGCAGCTTGTATATTTGGAGATGTACACATAGGAAAAGCTCACAGACTATTAATAACATTAGGAGGTTAGACACTACCATTGCTCATAACAAAAGCAGAAAGCACGTGTGGGGTTTGGGAGGAGTAGCGAGTGTTCCAAATGGGGTTACACCACAAACAGCACAGGAGGCAGCAAATCAGGGACTGAGTTCAGGTCCACAAAGAGGCTAGTAAGGCTGGCGTGGATGGTGTGTGTCCTAGGAGAGAAATTTGGGAAGGAAGTTGGAACTACAGTGCAGAAGTTGATAGGAAGGCATATGGGGTTAGACGTTGTCCCTTGAGCAGTAAGGTACAATTCTGAAAGGCTCTGATGTGATAGGATTCCTGTGTTTATCAGATTTTTGTTTACTACTGTGATTGTTTGCTAGCATTGTGGTCAGGTGAGGTGCTACAGACTGACTGGCCTAAACAGCAGAAATTAATTCCTGGCTGCTATAAGTCTGAGTTCTAGGTGCCATAGGCTGCTTGCTTCTGAAGCCTCTTTCCTTGGACTCTATTGTAGCCTCTTCTCTGCATGTGTCTCTCTGTGTGTATCTGGGTCCCCAGTTCCTCTGTTTATAAGCACAATAGGCATACATTCTAGAGTTGCACCCACCCTGTTGACCTCATTTTAGCTCAACTCTGCAGAGACTCAGTCTCCAAATAGGGTCACATTCTGAGATTCTGGGGGTTGAGACTTTGAGATATGAAGTTTTAGGGTGAGGACACATAATTCAATCCAGTACATTCCAGGTGCCATGCTAGGCACACTGGAATGAAGACACACAGATATCATACTGATCCTAATGTCTCATGTCTTAATGAGACAAGATACACACAGACACAGACACAGATATACATACATACATATACACGCATATACAAACACATATACACAAACAAACACACACACGCTACATACAGAGATACACAGAAACACACACATAGACAGACAGACAGCTCCCCGACCACCACCACCACATGGAAGTCCACTGGGAAGGTTCAGAAATAACTACTCAGAATCAGAGATAAATGTTAAGATTATTTTAACAGGAGGAGTTGTCTTCTCGGGTGAGAAACAGGCATGGTTGTTTTTGACAGGTTGATAGAAACTTGGGAAAGAGGTCAAAGCCCAAGTTAGGAATGCCTGAATTCCAGAGGCATTAAATAGGTGTGGTTATGTGAGGTCTCTGCAGGTAGAGGACATAGTAGGGAAAGTTCTCCAGGACAAACCTTGGTGGTGGGATAAGGAACAGTTAGAAAGTCAGGAGTTGGGCCAACATGTGGCCGAAGAAAACAAGTGAGGCAAGATTTCAAGGACAGGGAGGAACCTAACAGGCTTTGATGTGGCTTTGAGAGGCCTATTCATGAAACAGTGAGCACTAGAGTCGCAATACAGGAGCCTCTGCAATATCAGGTGGATGGGAGGAGGAAGGAGTGGGCACAGGCCGTGGATAAACATATTTGACAGGGAAGGGTTTGGAGAAGGCCTTGCTGGGATTAGATGGGAGAGTGGCAGAAAGCACATGAGGTTTTGAAACTGTGCTGGTGGTATCTGGGCTGTCTCCAGGCCACAGGAGAGGAGCCATGATCGAGGTCCCAAAACAGTGAGGATATTGAACTTGTGAGGATGCAGAGAGCAAGGTCGTAGAAGGATGGATGTTCAGAGCAGAGAGGAGGAGAACTTGGAAGGAGCAAGGTTTTCAGGATCGTGTTCCTCCTCCCAGAGGTTGGGGAGGCAATGCAGGCCAGGGTGGGAGTGGCAGAGGCTGTCCAGGGAAGAACAACAAGATTTAGGTGATTACTTCTTATTGTCACAGACCCTGCAGGAGATCTTCCAGACCGAAATGACCATAGAATCCATCAAAAAGGCCATCAAGGAAAAGTCTGCCTTCCTGAAGGTGGCCCAGACCCGGCTGGATGAGCGAACAAGGAGACCAAACATAGAGCTGTGCCGGGACATGGCTCAATTACGGTAAGGCCAGTGTGGAGATGTGTGGGAGGGGAGAGCTTGGGGACCTTGCCTGGCTGCAGCAGGGCTCTGCAAATGGATGTTTCCTGATGACGTGGGACATGTAGGAACTTTCTTTAAGTGCTACTAATGGGGAGATGAGATGTTGAATGGGTAGGAATTTCAGTTTGGGAAGATGGAGAAAGTATTGAGATGGATGGTAGTGATGGTTACCTGGTGATATGAAGGTATTTAAAGTCACCAAACTGAACACTCAGCAATGGTTATAGTGGTAAGTTTGGTGTTATGTATTTTTCACCGTATATTGGCTAAAAATTGAAATGACAACACATTGCATGAAAAGTATGTTTAGCTCATTCAAAGCATTCGTGGTGATGTTTAGGTCTCTGTGAACTTCCCTGGAGTCTGCAGTTTCTGGGAACCCGCCTTGGAAGCAGCAGAAGTTGCTGAACTGTGTATTTCTCAGTGTGGGAAGATGGTGGAACTCATCAGAAAAGGAACTTTGAGCCCAATTCCAATGCCCACTGTGCACTCAGCTGCTGTCTGTGGCATTGTTCTTGCCATGGAGATCACCCTCAGCCTCTCTAGGAGTCCCAGGAGCCCTGCTGGGCTGTTTCAGTGTGTGCTCAGTAGGAATAAGACCAGCTGGATGCTCTTCATCCAGCCAAGCTCCCCCACACACACAGTGGGAGGGACCTGCTGGCACACTGCACGGATCTTATCATTCTAACTTTGAAGATCTCTTTCATGACAGGCTTAGAATGGGTTGACCAGGAAATTTCTTTTCTCTACAACTACAGTTGCATACCTCCAGATCTCCCCTTTCTGTCTGGATTCCTTCATTGTGAGTCCCAGGTCATGAGGCACCTCTTATGAAGGAGACTTAAATTGATAGCAGTGGGAGGGACAGAGGTGCAGTGGATAGATGCCATGAGCCTGGTCTTCTAGACCTGGTTTCATGAAGGACTTATCCTAAGAATAAAGTCACGATGGATTTATCATAAAACTGCTTTAGACACTACCAAGGAAACCAATGGTAGTTCAGAGTGATCATTTGCTGGAAGGGAAGGAAAGGAGGGCTCTCGTGAGGTCAGTTGGGGATGATGGTGATGATGACGGTGATGACGAATACAATGATGGTGATAACCAGACGTGGATAATAACAATGGCCACTCTGCCTTGATCTTGCTCCATGTGTGGCACCGTCTACTCTATTTTGTAGAATCTCATTCACTTCCATCATTTTGCAAATGCGAAAAGGGGGCAGCAACTGGCTGTGTGGCTTCACCTAGATCACACCTCCTGCTAAGAGACAGCCAGAGCTTGAATTCTTCCTTGTGTCCCTGCAGATGAAATGTGGTACTGGTGGGGTACTGGAAGGTAGTCAGATGCTACCTACACTCAGCCAAACTATTTGCTTCTGCTCCCTCAATCTTTTGGACTGCCTAGGACTTAATCATTCCCCTGCTGTGTACCTGAGCTCAGTGGACCTTCTTAATGCCAATATGATGCAGGTTGACAAAGTGCCATATCTTCATCTCTTTCTGTAACAGAAGATGGTCGAGTACCCTGAACATCATTACTTGTCAACACCCTCCATGTATAACATGAATGTTGACTGTATTGGATGCTATGAAACATGACTAGAATACAGATTGTTCCCGATCAAAGGTTTTTGACATTTTGACATGAAGGGTGTCCAGTTCTCAAGTTCCGTGCTTTCAATGCACTGTTCCGTAAGGTACATGAGATAGTCAACATTTTATTATAAAATCGACTTTGTGTTGGATGCTGGATGAGTCTGCCCAGCTGTAGGCTAATGTAAATGTCATGACCACATTTAAGGTAGGAAAGGCTGACCTATGATGGTCAGTGGGTTAGATGGATTAGATATGTTTTTGATATTTTCAGTTTACCATGGGTTTAGGACATAACCCATCATGAGGTCTAGCAACATCTGCACACTAATGGCCTTTGCAGACTAGCTGTATGTCTCCAAATGGAGCTCTTTTCTATTTTTAAGAGTACTTTAAAAACATTTATTTTGTTTTAGTTATGTGTGTATGTGTGGGAGGGTGGGTATGTGCAAATGGGAGTGCAGTTACCCTCAGAGACCATCCATCAGATTCTTGGAGCTGGAGTTACAGGCAGTTGTGAGTCACCCAGTGTGGGTGCTGGGAACTAAGGTGGAGTTCTCTACAAGCCACAGACACATGGGTGGTCACCCAGGCTGCGTGCTTCTCAGAATGAGCTCTTCCCACACAGCCCATTAATTTGGACAAGTTGCTCTCTATACCAGAGGCAAGACAGGCCCCTGTACAACTGGTGGAAGTGTGTCTGCTTCTACAGAACCTGCAGTATGAGTATGCCCACTTGGCTGGTTCAGATTGATGGTGAATTGTGACTTTATGAAGACACTCTGTGTGAAGGTATATGTTCATGCATGTTTGCAGTGCCCTTGAGCATCTGTATACTTGTGAAGGGCAGAGGTTGACAGTCTCCCTCTGAACCTTTCTACCTTACTGGGTATTTTGTTTTGTTTTGTTTTTCTTTTTGTTTTGAGACAGGGTCTGTCACTGAGCTCAGAGCTGGTCATTTCCGCTAGACTGGCCAGTGAGCCCCAGGGATCTACCTGCTTCTGCCTCCTAGTGCTGGGGTTGCAGGAGTGCACTGTGGGCCCAACTTTTTATGTGAATCCTGGGGACTTGAACCTAAGCCCTTATGTTTGCACAGCAAGCACTTTACCCACTAAACCCTCTCCCTCCCCCACCCCCTTTATGCAAATATTATTAGAAGGAGCTGAGCTGAAGTTTCTTGGTCCAAAAAATTTCTGCAGAGTTATCTAAAGTAGAGATGGAAAAACTTCTTCAGGCTGCCTTTAGCTAAATATGGAGTTTTATTTTTGTTCATTTTTATTGTGTTAATTCTTAATGTTGGGACTGGAACCCCGAACCTGGCAAATGTCTGAGAACCCAGAGCTCATCAGTATTGCTAACCAGGTTGTTCCAGGATCCCCTGTCTACTGCCTTCCTAGGCTGGAATTATAGGCAGGTGCCATGCCCACCTGACATTTACGTGGGTTCTTGGGATCTGAACCCCAGTTCTCATGTTTGAACTCTTTAACTACTGAGCCATCGTCTTCCCAGTCCCAGTTTTGAGCAGTGACTTAATGTGACTCTGGGGAGGCATTCACAGCTCCATCTGAGCAGCTGATGGATTTTCTCTTTAAACGTTTCCCCCTTTCCTGGTTAAACTGGCTGCTTTTTCTTTTGCTTCCTGTTGACTTTCTAGTGTGTCTATTTCCTCTCCTTCATTATTGACTTTAGAACAAAGCCTCCTTTTGTTTCTTGTTAGACTATCCTTGCCAAAAATATTTAGAATTATTATTTGGGGTGAAAATTGTTTTCTTTTTTTCAAAATTGATCACTCTAAAAGCAACTCTCCGATTGTCTAAACTGAAAAAGATCATAAACACTGTGGTGAGGGGATAGAGAAAAATCACTGCTTTCATTTCAAGACTTTTATTTTCATTTAAAATCTTTTAAGCGAACTCTTTCAAACGTGGCTCTAAACCTTTTTGGCGTCTGTTGAAAACTGATTTAAGTCTCTGCTTGACTTAAATCTTGTTCTTAAAAATAAACTATAGTAGACTTATTTATATTTGAATGAAAAACAATCTCAAGTCTGTATTTTTTTTTAATTGAGTGGCTTCCACAAAATAGTTTTGTACAATCAGCTAAAACCAAGGAAGGCAGAATGAGTTGTGGCCTTGTCGGCGATGTGGCTTTCTGATAGCTGGAGCTGGGGGAGGGTGTCCCCTTGCTGTACACACGAGCAACAAGAAAATGAGGGCTCTTTCGGCCTGCCTTCTATGGACCTTACATTCAGTTTTGCTTTGACATTGATATTTAAACGTATTTCTTCTCAAACAATTTCTCATAGGTGAATTTTCACTAGACTAGCATTTGGCTACTGGAGTAAAAAAATGTGTTTATGTTTGGGGTTCCCTTTGAAGCCATGGAGGACTGGGAGAAGAGGCAGGAGCCGTGGATGTAGATGATAAACAGCACTCATCATAAATCCCGCACTGCAGCAGCCTCCCCAAGAGCTGTTTCTTTGCTGGTGACATTTTATACCCTGGAATCATTTTTAAAAGACGTTCTTTTTAATCCAACCTACTCTTCAGATGAGTTTTCAGACTTTACGTTTATCATCCTCAGACCTTTGGAACTTGGGCACTTAACTCTTAACCCTAGCCATAAACCTAACCCAATAGGGAAGGGAGAAAAAAAATGGAGATGAATGGTGTAAACGTGTTTCTATGGCATGAGCTGGTGTGGGTCTCCCTTTTTCCTGCAGTGGCAGAGACAGAACTCGAGGAATTGTACATAGTAGGCAAGTTCTCATGACTGAGTCCCACAGCTAGTTTCTAATTTCTGTATCCCAGATTGGCCTTTACACCCAGGCTCCTCCTGCCTCGGTCTCCAGAAGATTAGAATTATAGCTGTACACCACCATGCTCGCTAGATGTGAAACTGCCACTTAAGTTTGAATTTTTTGGATAATCAGTGATCATATTTTAGCATAAGTGTCTCCCAAATACTACACAGCACTCATACTAAAAATACTTAATGCTAAGAACAGATTATGTTGAATGTTAACCAGTGACAAAAGGGAGGCAATTCTCCTGTGCCCTGCAATTGGGATAAAGCTTGAGGACCATGCTAGAACACAAGCCAGTGGCAAAGGAGCAAATACTGTGTGTGATTCGACGTATATGAGGCACCCTGAGTAGCTACATTCATAGACACCACCACCTGGTGGTTGCCGGGGTCTTGAGAAAGGAAAGATGGGAATTGAATTTCAGTTTTACAAGAAAGTTTTCTGTGGGAAGATGATGGGGATACTTGCACAGGGAATGGGAACACACTTGTCACTGAGCTCCCATGCTTAAGATGTAAATTCTATGGTATGTGTTTTGTACCACGAATAAAAAAATGCTTGGCACTAAAAATGACTTGTTTATCTGATATTCAGGTTCATTTGGGCAGGCATCCTGTATATTATCTGAGTGGATTAGAGAAAGGAGATGGGTCATCTCAGAGGAGCCTGTCCTGAGGCCAGCCTCCCACCTCTCTGCTTCTACCCCTTTATTACAAATAGTGGAGAGGGTGGGGACAGGAAATGGGACTCTGTTCCTTAGCTTAACCACCCAGGCTCTGTATTTCCTTTCCAGCTTCCAGGATAGCCTGGCATTGCATATGAGCACATATGGGCTGTGTGTCTGTGGATAAGGAGCTCAATTTCCTCATCTGTCAAACAAGGAAGCTGGATTTGATGACCTCCAATGTACCCTCTCCAGTTGTAAAGCCTGTGAAGCTGTGCAGTTGTACTGGCATCCTGGTTTTAAAGTGGTTTGGATATTTTTCTATCATCATGAAATCTTTTTCTCTCTAGGGATGTCCATATCTTTATTTTGTCATAGTTACTCTTCCGTTCATATTCCATGTATTTTAACTAATTCCATGACCCTTTAATTTGCTAGTAAATTAACTCATTGGGAAGAACAGTTTCAATTTTGCATCACTGATTAGAATTTGATGAACATTCATCAAGATTCCTGGGGGTTGGTCTTGGATATCAAGACCCACGGGGGCCAAGTCCCTTATTTAAAATGACGCTGCATCTGTATATAGCCTATTATATCCTCCTATGAATGAATGAATTATTCCATTCATTGGAAGATTACTTATAACACCTAATACAATGCAAATGGTATTACACTGCCTTGTTTAGGGGATGATAACAAGAAAAAAGTTGGCACATGTTCAATATGGACACATTTTTTTCTCAGTATTTTTAGTCTATGATTTGTTGGATCTGGTGGATAGACACTTACAGACACAAAGTGCTGACTATACTTAGAGTTAGATTTTCAACTGGCTGAGTCAGAGCAACAGTAAGAACAGCTTAGAGAGCTCCTTACAAAACCATAAGGAGAGTCACTGAAGCTCCTGGCTCCTCAGTTTGTGCATTTGTGAGCAGAGTCAATCCCAGTATCTGTGTCATAATGTTGTTAGGAAGATTAAATAGTTCCTATAAAGTGCTTAGAATAGCACTTGCGTGGTAGTCAGTGAACAAGCTGTGACTGTAATCGTTGCTTTTCCATAATCTATTCCTACTCTTTCCTTTGAGGGCAACTGGGTCACCTCCTTGGGATACTATTGGTCAAAACAGTTAATAATTATTCCTTAGGAAGAAAAAGACTTTCTAAATATAAACACAGTAGAAGAAATCCCAAATCTGAAAAGAGAGAAATTAGCTTACTAAAAATTGAAATCTTATGTACAGCAAAACATAAAAAAAATGGAGGCAACAATAATTTAGGGAAAATGTCTTCCACAAGCATAACAGTCGAAAGTATACCTAGCACTTATAGAAGCACGTCTAATAGTGAGGTTTTTATGCAAATGACTATGATAACTAGTACTCCTCCAGCAGGAAAATGAGCAGAAGACACAGGGCAGCCGATCACAGATGGAATACAAAGTGGCCCATAGACATAGGAAAGGTCTGCAACAATCCAGAAAAACATGAAAATCAAGACAGTATTGACCCAGTTATTGAGAAGGAGCTGCTCGATTTTTGTAACAATGTTTTTCTGTCCTGACGACTGTTTTTATTGGCAGATCAAAAGCATCAGTGGCAGTGATAGTTTCACGGTTTATGCAGTTTTGTGGCAAGTTTCCTATAATATCGTCTTCATGTTGCAGTAAGATGTTGAAAACTACAGTATGTGCGCTTTGGAACTTCGGGGTTTTAAGTAGGACTTTGGTGGGAGGAGTGACCTTGCGATTTGAGGACTGCCCTCTCCTGGGATATGATAATAGGTTGGGCAGGATTATAGATACTGAAGGTAGTTGAGTATCCCTCCCTCCTCAACTCTAAAAAGTATTTTTCAAGGCTAAAGCAAATGATAAAAAGTCCCAGATAGGTTTTTCTTTTTTCCCTGTTTTTATTTTTACAAAATAGCGAATGTGGGGGCTGGTGAGGTGGCTCGGAGGTTAAGAGCACTGGTTGCTCTTGCAGAGGACCCAGGTTCGAATCCCAGCACCCACATGGCGGCCAACAACTGTCCATAACTCCAGTTCCATGGAATCCAACACCTTCTTCTGACCTCCCTGGTCATTGTAAAACATGGGTGCACTCATACATGCAGACAATACACTCATACACATAAGGTAAAAAATAATAAAACATTAAGAAAAAACAAAATAGCAAGTGTTCATGAACTTTCCCTCTTTCTCTTAAAATATAAGTAGTGTACATGTATGTGTGTACATGTGAATGCATGTATCAGTGTGTAGAGGTGAGTGATGTGAACATGTACTGGTGACTCAGGAATATGCTGAGTTTGTCTTTAGGATTAGGGACCATAAAGTACAGTTAATGGGGGTGGTCCTGGCATGATTCCGGATATGCACAGGTACTGCTTCTTTCTCCATATAAAGTACTACTGAGACAGGCCATCTAGCAGCAGCTACACTCCAGTAGGAATTCAGTAACTACACGAGCCCTTAAAGCAGCTGTAAATAAGCTGCAGGAGTGTGACTTCTAACCTAACCATGCTTTCCTTTATGCAGGCTTGTTAACGAGGTCTATGAGGTGGACGATACCATCCAGACTTTGCAGCAGCGCCTGAGGGATGCAGAGGACACCCTGCAGTCGCTGGTCCACACCAAGGCTGCCCTGGAGCACAGCCTGGCTGTCAAAGCCAACACCCTGTACATCGACCAGGAAAAATGCATGAGCATGCGCAAGAGCTTCCCCAACACCCTCCGGCTGGTCGGCTTCTGTTAGGGATCCCAGTGAGAGTGGCTTACAAACTGCCAAGGAGGGGTAGAAGCAGAGCACTATCTCAGCTTCTGAGCTTTGATATATTCATGTATTAAAGGCTTGTATTGCTATTGTATCGGAAAGCCTGTCCTGTGTCTAAACCTTATTCTTCTACTATTAACTAGATTTACGAGTTATGGGAAGGAAATAAAGAAATTTTGTCAGTCTAATAGAGAAGGTAAGCAAGAGGATGTGAATGATTGTTATTGTTCTATATATAATATGAATAAGCTGAAAATGAGGATGGTTTTATCCTTGAGGTGACCAGGTCAGAAGCCATAATACTATAATGGGTGTTGATTATCCTACTTTGCTTCTCCGTTGTTATGATAAACCACTGACAACTTGGGGAGGAAAGGGTTTATTTGGCTTACAAATTCCGATCACAGTCCACCATTGAGGGAAGCCATGACAGGAACCTGGAGGCTAGAACCGAAGCACAGACCACAGAGGAATGCTGCTTACTGGCTTGTTCACCTGGTCTGTGCTCACCTTGTTTTCTTAGACATCCCAGGACCTCCTGCCCAGGGATGGTCCCACCCACAGTGGGCTGGGTCCTCCCATATTACTCAGTAATCAAGAAAATGCCTCACAGACGTGTGTATAGGTCAATCTGATAGAAGAAATTCCTCAATTGAGGTTCCTTCTCTCGGATATGTCAAGTTGATGGTTGAGGCTATCCAGCACATTGATGTTTCCCAAAGGTGTAGGTGTTAAAGGACTGGTCCCTAGAATGGTACTGCTGGAAGGTGGTGGGACATTTAGGAAGTCAGCATAATGAGCGCCCGAGGCCAGTGGACTATGGGAACCCCACCTTCTCATCTTCCTTTCACTTCCTCACCATGAGGTAAATGTTCCTCACCATTGCCTCCTGGCACTTCAGTCAGTAGTCCAAAACCGTGGGTCTGCTGGTCTTGGCTAGAACCTCAAAGCCCTGAGCCAAAACAACACTTTTCTCTTTATTATCATTTCTGGCATTATGTTATGTTGAACTGATTAGAACCCTGAACAAGGGACATTCTGAACTCTTCTTTAAAGCACACACAGGGACATCCTCTGTGGATGATGTAGTTGGGGTAGCTTAAGGACAAACAGAGTGCATTAGGAATAATATTAAGTATGCCACTTTAGTTGTGATTATGTGTTATACAGAAATGAAGAACTAAAACAGTGAGGTGCCTTGAAGAGAAGTGGATGGCTGCCTTTGAGCTCTGGCTTTGAACCCCAGGTTAAGGGACAGCAGAGTTGAAGGAGTTTTTGAGCAAGTCTGAACTATGGCAAGAGCAGCAGAAACAAGGGGGACACACAGACCTTTTGGAATAAGCCAGAGGACTTGGGAGCTCTTTACACATAGGATGTCAAGGGACCTAGATGCTACATGGGCTGAGAAGGAGCACTGCTTAAATTCTAACAGGTCCTATGGCATCTTAAAGGTTATTTTTTAATGACTATTGTTATGGTTTGAGGACATCCTTCAGAAGTAGAAAATCTTGAAACTCATGTTAGTTGTGTTTGGAAGTGAGGCCTTCACCCTCATGAATGGACTTATCTATCTACAGGGAGATGAATAGATGAGCAGTGTGGTTGTTAGGGTGCCTCTCTCTTGATTACTCTGTGTCCCTAGGTGATAGCCTCCACCATGTCATGACCAGCAGGGAGGCCTTCACCAGATACTGGGCAGACACCAACACTCTGATCCTTAACTTCCAGCCTCCAGAACCAGGAACTCAATGAACCTGGATTCTTTATAAATTACCCGTCCGTCTGTGCTATGCAGTTGTAGCAACAGAAAACATGAATACAGCTGCTTTTCTGTTTTGTAAATAAAAACATTGTACACACACATGTACAAAATATCTTGAAGTTTTTTACTAAACATCTCTCATTATTATAATACCCAGAAACTGTCACTGAATTTTGTTAACATTTTATTAAACATTCTTTCAATCTGTTTTGCGTGACTTACATAACAAATATCTAATATATGCACACACATGTATGTATGCAATATCCATTTACATATTAGATAATATAATGTTTCCAGGTATTTCCAGAGAGAAATGGTATATAACGTGCACATTTAAATTCATAATTAATAACATTGGTGATCACTGCTGATTATTTCTTGAGGAAATTTCTAGAAATACATAAGAAAAAAGAAAAGAATATTTTTTTCATATTTCTCAACTATATATTTTGTGACATATTTTTTATTTCTGTATTTACACAAAAAGTATACATATTTTTCTCAGAAAAAAATGGAATCATACTGGATGACGTGATTAATATTTGCAAAGTATTTACTATGAATGAGACAGACTTTTCAGGGTCCTATTCACCTCAAATAATGTGTGCTTTTTTAAAAATATGTATTCCTTCTATGTCATTCAACTACACAACCTTATTTTATTTAATGGCTTTTAAAGTATTCTACCATATTGAGGTTCTAGAATGGTCTGTAATAAATGCCCTACTATTAGATGTTGCCTGACTCTTTGACATTAACAACATAGCTATGATTTTGTCCTCCAAGTGTTAGGAAACATCTTTCATACTCTCCATAGGGAAAGTCTGTAGATGTAGAATTGTTGACCAAAATGTATGCACATCTTTAAAAGGCTTTCATCATGCGTCATGTTACCCTCTCAATGGTCACATGACTCTTCCTCCTCTGCACTGTATCTGAGGGCTTGTCTTTCTGAATACTGGACAACCTTCTTCTCATTTTTAGCCAGTGGTAATATAAAGTAGATATCTTACTGCTTTAACGTCTATGTCTTGGTTGGCCACCAATGGAGAACACTTTCCATTTGGCATTTATATTTCTTCTTTTGATAATCGCCCTCTTCTGTTATTTGCCTGTTTCTTCCACCTTGAGTAGTCGTTTCCTTTTTTCCCTTATTTTTAAGAGTTACCTGTATGTCAGTCATGTTTGTGTCGTACACTAAATGTATCTGTGTGTGTGAACGTAAATCACTCATGTGAAAATAATAAGTTTTCTGTGTAATTTATACCTTTGGGTTTTGCTCAGAAAGCACTTCTTCATCCTAAGATTCTGCCAATTCTTTCTGATAAGTTGCACATGAAGATTGAGATAATGTCAGCTTTGAACCTTTGGCTCTGAAAACTCTGAAACCGGAAGATGACACTGCAAGAGGAAGAGATTCTCTCTTATTTCCCACATTGCCCTCCCTCTTTTACTGTCTTTCTCAGTATCCCCGTGTTCTCCCTCTGCCTTAAGCACTGTGCATTAACCCCCACATCCATTCCCTCTCCTCCTCCTACTTTTGTTACCTCTGTCTCCCTCTCTCTTTCCCTTCCTTTCTCTCTTTTCCCTTCTCTGTTTCCTGAAAGTGTTTAAAATCTAGGGTAGTCAATTCCACCCCCAAATTTTTTTAAATGCTAGAAGAGTTGACAATCAAATGATAAACTAAACTTATACCATGGCTATTTTGTGCGCTCAATATAATTTTAGAAAGCAAATTGAAGGTTTTGTCATTTTCCCTTTTGGTCTAATGGATATAGAAGGTATATGGATGTTACTAAAACATTTAGCAATCAGAGTAATCAAATGTCCTAATTTTATGTGTGACAAACACAAATTCACATATTC
>NW_008357929.1:611007-628403 GCF_000622305.1 Nannospalax galili
TATGTGGTCTTTTTTTTACTTCAGTCTATGTTCCTGGCATTACAAGGCTGTGATGGGAAGAAAAATGCAGTTCAGACATAGACAAAGTCTAGTTTTCTTATTTTGGTAAACTGTGGGCAAGGCTAAATTCTGCAAATAAACATCTGGTTTCTAGTCTAAAACATAGTAGTGCTTCATGAGCAAATACTGCAACGTTGAGGTGTACAACCAGCCGAGACTTACAGTGTTCTCTTATGTTTAAGAATCTCAGGACTACTGAGACTTGGAGTAAATAAAACACATTATCTGGCTTTAATCTATTCAGGCCCAAAGTATCATTAATACGATGTGGTTCTGAAAGGAAAGGTCACTGGAATGACCAAGATATCCACGTACCCAAGCATCAGTCAGATTTAGAAATGTGTGTAATTGCCCCTAAATAGCCAAGCCTCCTATAATTTTAGTAATTTCCACTTATGTCTCTGGAGAGTGTTGTCATAAACACCTCTCACCTGGCACTTTTGCCTCCCCAGTTCATGCTATAAATAGGTGACCAGTGGGGTCTGGTTTGGGGCTAGAATTTTGTTTTGCACTGAGAATGGGGATAGACCCCTTCCCTGTGTGGACAGACCCAGAGTACATGGAAAAGGTAAAGCTCCTGCTTGTCTTTGTGCCCAGAGTCTCTACTTCCAGCCTTAACCCTTAATGGTTACTAGCAAAGACTCTATGTACCAGTGCCTCCAAGACTTGCATAGGTCTCTAACGGTGGTTTTGTTTTGTTTTATTTTGAGACAGTGTCTCCCTGTAGTCCAAGATGGCCTGGAACTCAAAAAGCTGGTCTTGGACTCACAGAGATCTTCCTGCCAAGTGCTGGGATTACAGATGTGCACCACCATATCTGGCTCTTACAGCATTTTAGAGATCTAATTTGTATGAAGAAACCTAGGATAGGGGCTGGAGAGATGGCTCAGTGGTTAAGAGCACTGGCTGCTCTTGCAGAGGACCTGGGTTCAATTACCAGCACCCACATGGTGGCTAACAACTGTCTATAACTCAAGTTCCGGGGGATCCAATCCCCTCTTCTGACCTCTGTGGGCATTGCATGACATGGGTCCACTTACATACATGAAGGCAATACGCCCATTTATATAAAATAAAAATAATACATTTTTTTTAAAAAAAGATACCTAGTATGGCAATTGCTCATGAACTCATGGGGAATAGAGATAATGCTTAAGTTCTTCACCAGAGATTGCAAACTGACTTCACCTCAGGGGTCAGCCTTGGTCGATTAGGAATGATTATGTGGAGTGTTGAGTTCAGAAAGCTCTTGAGGTCACATATGAACTCAGACCTTTCTGAACCTAGAGGTCTAAATGAGAGTCTCATCTGCAGGGTCCCAGATGGAAGACTGTCTACACATAGCTAACCCCACTCTCTAAATGGTTCCGAATTCTGCCTCAGCTCAGGTCCCTATTTGTCAACAGCAAGAGCTTTCTGTTTTGTGATATACGGCTCATCCGCCTGGGACCATGCTATGTGATAACTCTGCTAGGAGTTGACAGGAGATCTTTATGCTGCTCACTTTTTTCCTTTTGGAAAGGAAAGGCCTTTAGCTATACCACCATAACCCCAAAAGCAATTCAGATGGCACTGTGGTTGAGTGGAGAGAAGTCTTGGCAGAGACCAACAGCACCTCATGGCTAGTCTCATGATATCTCCCTCTGTGTGGATAGACTGGAAACCTTAAGAGAACTTATTCTTCAGTCATTTCCTTCCGTATGTAAGAGTCAATTCAATTTTATGGTGGCATGATGCCTTTGGATTAGGTTTCGACATTCTCATGACATCTTAGCCTTCTGATCACTTAAATATAGGATACCTCTCCTACTTCCACAGTGAGGCCCTGCTGACCTGAAAATCTGCTCTTTAGAGAAACCTGTATGCTTTCTAAAAACAAACTTTCTGTATTGGAGAACATCCACCCTTTTATAAGCAGCCTGTGGTTCTTGTTTCCTGACCCCAGCATACTCCGTGTGTGAGGCTAAGACAGAGTCTTAGAACTTAACAGAAAGAGAGAGTAAAAGAGCTAACTCTCAAGACCACAAAGCACCACGTATACCTTGATTCAAAAGGTTAAAGTGGTGGCGCACACCTTTAATCCCAGCACTCAGGAGACAGAGGCGGGCAGATCCTCTGTGAGTTCGAGGCCAGCCTGGTCTACAGAGTGAGTTCCAGGCAGCTGAAGCTACAGGGAGACCCTGTCTCAAAAGGACCAAAAAAAAATGTTAAAGTGTTGGTATTTTGTAATTTTGTAATATTGCTGGATGGAGCATACTATAAGGTTCCCAGTTCCCTAAGGTAAGTGTCACAAATGTTGGTCAAGCTCTTGAAGGGAAAAAACCATATCGGTGTCTGTGAAGTCCCTCTCCCTTGATGAACAGAGTCAACTGACTATGATCATTTAACCCAGAATACAATGGAAGTAAGATGTTGCTAGTTTCAGACCTAGGCTTTAAGAAGGTCTGGCGACTTCTGCTTTTGTGTTTTTGGAAACTTATCTACCACTTAAGAAATCTGAGACCACATGGAAAAGCTCACACAGAACTGAACGTGACTGAGTCCTTGGTCCAATAGCCCCAGGTGAGCCCTCGAGCTTGGGCAGCACCTACTGACAGCATATGAGTGAGATTGTTTGAGATCTTTCTGATCTCTCAACTGACGCCCTGGCAGGCAGAAGAACTGGTTGTGACCTTACCATGCACAGAAGCAACACTAAGCCTCACACCATTCCCCTTTCCCAAATTAGCTCAGTTCCAAATTCAAGTCTCACACAAGTACAGTCTAATTAGCGACACCTAAATCGTAAGTTAGGAAATATTTCTTAAGACTTTGAGCTTCTGTAGTATAGTACAGCATACTTTCAGAAGGTTTAAGAAGATACTGCGATAATCAAACCACATCATACTACTAGAATTGTGAAAGATGACACGACACCCAGCACAAGATTGATCTTTATCCAACTGACCATGCCTAGGGATTTGGACTTGTACTTTTGGGAGAGAGTTCAGAGAACCTTATAATGGATGAATGAGATAGCTAAATAAAAAGATATTGATAGTCTTATTATTTGAAAAGAAAGCCATGGGTGAAGACATGTTAGACAAGTAGGAGACAGTAGTACACTGTGTTTCTTTACATTTAAAACTACCCTAATGCCACCCTAATGAGTGTTTCCATAATATAGGGATTACTGGTGTAAATGTTCATGTTGAAAACTGGGGAAAAGCCACTCACTATAAATGTGCCACTGAGCTACATGTCAGATAGCTATGTGATAGTTCACCATCTACTTAAGAGAGAAGTGTTTTGACAAAAGACAAAATGAATGGTTTTCAGTAAGAAAGAATTGCATGAATCAGGCTAGATAGAGGCCTCAAGATTGTAGGGAGACTGGTTCCAGGGCTTCCTGTAGATATCAAAGATGCTTAAAGCCCTTTTATAAAATGGCATAGCATTTGCATATAACCCATGTACAACCTCCCATACATTATCCTCTCTAGATATTTATACTACCCAATAAATGCTATGTAAGCAGTTGCTGTGTATATTGTTTACAAAGACAAGAAAGAAGTTTGCACATGTTTAGTTCATATGCAGTTTTTAAGAAAAATTTTAAGCCATGGTTTGTTGATTCCACAGACGTAGAACTCACAAACACAGAAAGCTGAACTACAAAACAATTTCTAAGTGAGGAAACCTATTCTGCACAATGAAGAAATGAGGTGTCCAGTACTTCAAGCAGAGCAGAAGCTATCACCAGGAAAGGAACTGAGGACACAGTACACATTGTCATTAGGACTGAACAGCAAGTTATTTCTAGCATTCCACCTTCCTGTTCCATGTGGATGAGTAAATCCATGTGACTGAGTGAAAAGAACATGAGTTACTCTAGACTCATACATTTGATTACCAGTATGAGACTCTCCAAAATTATATTCCTATTGAAATGAGAAATAGGAACCCTTTGAGATATTTCTTGAGTGACCACAGTAAGCAGTCCTTACCTGCTAATCCACTGTGGCTATGTAACACACCTAGGAAATATATCTGTCTATTTTAAAGCAATTGATTCTTGTAGGCTGTTTTCTTTTACTGTAGCTGAACTTTCTTTTTCTTTTTTTCTTTTTTTAACTGTAGCTTTCCTATTCTGACTAATCCAGCAACAACAAAGAAAACATCTTAATGTAGGGGACCAAACAGTAAATGGTCATTTTCTGCTGCGAATTTTAAACTCATTTCCCCAGATTCGGGCTGCAGTGGTAACTAAGCAATTGAGAGTACGCCAAGTCTCTGCCTTGAAATGGTACACTAAGACTCAATCTTTTGCACTTATTTAAGAAATAAGACAAATTGAAGACCTTCAGGTCATGACATAACCTAGACCAGTTATACAAGTATTTCCAAGTGTGAGAGCCTAAACAGTCTTGAATGTCAAGATTCTCAAAGACTAGAGAGCCAGGAAGGCAAACCCCAAATACCTTCAAGGTTAACCAGGAGACATAAGTAAAATTATTTAACTTCCCTACTATACCTCTACTCTAGTAAAGAGAACAGTCAATCACAGTGGTGGCTAAAATTTAGCCTCTGAGCTGGAGAAACACCAGAGAGTGCTAGGGAAGCAGGGAGCAGGCTTAGAATAAACTGGAGAGCGCCCAGGCTGAAAGAGCTTGTAGCTATTCTGTCCCAGCCCAGTTATTGCCATGTAGGAACGTGTCAGTCACAGCTGGGACATCTGTACCCTGCTGTTGAGATTATGTACACCGTAGTAAGAGTGGAGAGATTCTGGTTTGGGGAGGCTAGAGGTCAAATCTGAAATACTGCTGTGATTTCTTTAGATGCTTATTTTACAAAGCAGCTTAAGTATAACTGTGAGAGAGGAGCCCAGTTCAGGTCTGGAGCTAGGGTTTATTATATTCGTATGTCACCTTGTAGCTCTGATGACCAAATTGTGTCTGAAATGCAAGAATGTACCAATTGGGAAAGATGATATAATGCAGTCTAAATTTGTTAGACCAGTAAAACAGTTCAATAGGAAATGGGGAATTGGATTATTTAGGGGGAACTAAGCCTATAAAAGTACTTTTAAAGTACATGTTTCTTGGAAATTAAGAAATATGACTTAACTCATAGTACCATACACATCTATTTCTGCACAAGTGGCATTATAGAGTAATTTAATTCTAGAGAAAAATAAAAGGAAGCTTTAGATTCTATAATTCAAACTCTGAGATGGTCATGGGGCAACTCGAGGGAGAGGCCAGTGAACTGCAGTCCTTGGCTATCCACGGTAGTTGATGTGCTCTGTAAAAAGTCCAAGCTAGCGATGTTGGAGGACCAAGTGCTGCGTAATCTTGTGATTCTTTATCTCTGTGGTTTTACAGAAGGGTACAAGACCAGAGGATAGAGATGAATAGTCATTGGATAACATTTTGAATAGCAGACTGGTGATACTGAAACACTCTGACTTAGTAAAAAAGCAAAATTACTAAAGAACTAGACTAGTAAGAAAAATGAACCCAGTGATTGGTTAATCACGAGTCTAAAAAATTCACTAGTGAAAAGCTCAAGGAAGTGTGTTCTCTGATATAACTGAGCTAGATATTTACTTTAACTTTTAAATATGTTTGGATATAAATACATATATGTATATATATGCACATTTGGTGTAGGAAATTCTATATTTTAGTAATTTGAGTTTTAAGTTTCTTAAGAGTCTTAAGGTCAAGACAATGAATTAAGTAACTTATTTTGAATTTAATATTACTTAAAATTATATATCAGAAACATGTTATACTTTAAAAATGATGAACCAGTAAAATTACACAATGCGATAAATGTATATATTAAAATTTACCTTATGAACAATTTTTAATAAGAGATTTCTTCAGCAGTCAAGTGAAAATTGTACAAAATTTTATGTTCAACATGAATACATTTTAGGGACTACAAAGTCAAAGGCAGTAGGCTAGGAGAAACGTTACAAAAAGTTAAAATGTTTATCTTAAGCAGTAGCGAGCTAGAATTTTTTCTTTGCCCTTATGTACTTCTAATTTTCTAGAATAATATATCCTTATCATTATGAATAAAGTAAAATTTAAACTTTTTAAAACTAAGTAAAAATAAGCCACCCCCCCCCCACACACACAAAAAAAACCAACAACAACAAAGGGAGACTAGAGAGATGACTCAGAGGTTCAGAGCACTGACTGCTCTCGCAGAGGACCTGAGTTTGGTTCCAAGCACCCATATGGCAACTACCAACTGTCAGAAACTCCAGTTCCAGGGGATCTGATACCCTCTTCTGTCCCCACAGGCATTGTACAACACAGGAGCACTTGCATACATGCAGGCAAAACACATCAAATAATAAATTCTTTAAAAAGAAGGAAGTATTTCAGCCAGGGCTAAGTCCTTCTTTCATCATCACCCCTGTCCCAGGGTCTCTTTTGTCAGAGTTAGTATTATGATTTGGTGATACATTTCTTTTGTAAAAGCTGTTTTGGGGTCAGTGGAATGGCTCAGTAGGTAAAGGTGCTTGCTGTCATGTTTAGTACCTGGGACCTACATGGTAGAAGGACAGAACTAACTCCTGCATGCTGTCCTCTGACCTCTACATGCATGCTGTGGCAGATGAGCATCCACACATACACATATACCTCCCCCCCACACACACTAAAGAAAATAAAAATGGAAAAAATATTCTTAAAATTATTTGTATGAGTTTTGGGAGTTTATTATTATGTCCTTCAAAGCAGAAGTTAAAACCATAGGACTTTGGGGTAAGAGTCAGAAATCTAAAGCCACCACTTCCAACTTTAATCCTCAAAACTATGTCTTGGAATTGCCTCTCTCTGATTTAACAGTAGGGGCTCCTGAGTCAAGGAGGGCTACTTCAGCTGTGGTAATTTTCTCTCTTCCTCCTTATCATCCCAAGGGCCTGGCTGATTACTGTGAGATGTTTCAGTTATTTGTCTGAATCCCCACCAATCTAATTTCACAGACACGCTGGAGCACATCCCAGAGAGGCTTGGCTGTCTCCTCCACTTAATGCAGCCATATCTCCTCTGTTGTCTGTGAAGCTTCTGTTCCAGGAATTTCCCATAAATACTGTTTTATGACATCATTGGCAGCCACACAGCCCTTCTTGTAGTGCTTTTGTCTCTCAGCATTGTCCATCAGAGTTTCCCGCAGTGATGGAAATGTTCTAGTCTTTTCTATCTAGAAGGGTAGCTACCAACCCCAAGTAGCTGTTGACCACTGGTCAGAAATCCATGTGAAATTTTAAGGCACGGAAGTTCAGCAAAGCAAATTTGTTCAAGATCATGGGGCTCAAAATTGGGCACCTTGTAACCTGAAGCCGTATCTGCTGTTTCTTGGCTACCGTTTCTCTGTACTATGAATGGATTATCTCATACAACCCTTTATTTGAAGAAGTTTTGTAGAATAGTCTACGGTTCACAGATGCTGCCACTGCTGCTATACAGCATAGTTTGTACATGGTCTACTTGACAAGCAAGTCACTGCAAGGCCATTAGCACTTGACACACACAGGCAACATATGGAAAATACCACACTTGGGTCTTTGAGTTTAGTGGGAATGATTCTAAATAATGAGCCTAAACACATTCAAATACTAAGGAGTGGGTTCCAGATTAAAATCCTCCCTTTTAACCTGGGTATTTGTTAAGATCAGAGTGGACAGAGATAGTTCCTACTGTACTGACTCCTGAGTCCCTAGGTATTTGGGTAGGACATTTGGACTCATCTAGTTGGCACAAGAAGCTAGAGAAGCTTTTTATAAACATAGGAAGTAGGAAAGAGGTGGCGCTAGAGTGGAAAGGAAAAACCTTTCAGCCATGAAATGAGGCTTGTAGCTTAGGGTCCCCTTATTCTCACATCTAGAGATGTGTCAGAGGTGTTGGAAATAATGGTGAACTTCTTGTATTGTAAAGGAGAGGAACTATTCTGGAAGTTTCTAGGAAGGCGGGTGTTCTAGTTACCTTTCTGTTACTGCCTTATGTAAATACCTTGACCAAAAAGCAATTCAGGGAGGAAAGGGTTTATTTCATTTTACAACTCCAGGTCACAATCCATCATTGAGGGAAGACCAGACAGGAACTCAAGCAGGAACCCAGAAGTAAGAACTGAGGCAGAGGCCACTTAGGAATGCTGTTTACTGGCTTGCTTCCCCCTGGCTTGTTCAGTCACTGTTTTTACACAGTCCAGACCTACCTGCCTAGGGATGGCATTGCCCACAGTAGCTTGGACCCTCCCACATCAATTAAAAATGAAGAAAATGCCTTACAGACATACCCACAGGCTAGTCTGATGGAGAAAATAATCTCATTTGAGGGTGCTTCTTCTCAGGTGACTCTAGTTTATGTCAAGTGGACAAAAGCTATCAGGCACAGCAGGTGATTGCTTTTAAGCTGGGAAGGTGTTCACTTGCAGCAGGACAAACTGTGGCAGTGTTCTGAAGGTTCTTGGCACAGGCTGAATGAGCTAAATGACCTCATGGTCTTAGGATCTGGGGATAGGAGGTTAAGTCCTGCGTGCAACATTACCCAGTCACATCTGGAGAAGTATGTATAGAAAGCACACATTCTAGAAGAGCAAGGAGACAGAGAAGAGACAGAATTTTCCACCAGAAAAGCAGAGAAGGTCCAGGGTAATAGTGGGAGTCTGGAGAGAGGTCATGTGGAGACAGGTGTCATGTTCTGTAAGGGACACAGGAGGTTGAAGATCAGAAACAGACCTGAAGGACATGAAGGAAGTCACTGACAGCACATAATGGTTTTCTCTGGGTAGAGTGTAATCAGACAGCACAGGAATTTAAGGGTACTGTCTACCCAAGATAACATCAGCTATTTCTTTCTATAGTAGTTAGAGAAGGCAATCAAATATTGAGAGGAAGTAAAAGTCTCAGCAATTCATTTGCATTTAGCGTCTATCTCGTTAAGAAGTTTCAAAAACCTGCTAAGTAGGGAGATAGCTCAGTCAGTTAAAAGCTTGCTTGCATAAGCATGAGGACCTGAGTTTGATCCTAAGAACCCATGTAAAAAAGTTGTGTGTGGTGGCATGTGCTTGTAATCCTAGAGGATTGCAAGGGAGAGGTGGAGACAGATTTCTGAGATCTCTGGCCAGACAGCCTAGCCTAATCGGTGAGCCCCAAGCCAATGAGACACCCTGTCTCAGAAAACAAGGTGGATAGCAGCATCTGAGGAACTACACCTCTGCCCTACACACACACACACACACACAGAGAGAGAGAGAGAGAGAGAGAGAGAGAGAGAGAGAGAGAGAGAGAGAGAGAGAGAGAGGCATGCACAAAAGCACACACACATGCATATGCTCCTGCACACACATACCACACACATATACGTATACAAATAAATAAATAAAAGCACAAAATTTAAATTAACCTGCTAAACATTTAACTCATTGGGCAAATCACTCAACATTATTTACATAACCGTAGTTGTTATTATCAGTGTATATAGTAATGCTTAATAAAAGAAAAAAACTAACATAAATCATTTCTACTAGTCATTATTAATTTAAAATAGTTAAAGGACTTTTACAGTCTTGTATGGAAAACAGTCATTATATTCCCTGCCAACTCCTTGACACATCATACTGAAAAGACATTCAAATGGTACCACCGAATTCTAATTTTCAGTTCGAGTGTGTTTTCTTTGTCATTGGATCATAATTAGTAAGCATAATGTTGTATAACGAACTAAAATCCCTAATAAGCAAACAGGGTCACTGAGAAATATTAAAGGTAGCATACCTTCATCTTCTTCTTAGTCAGAGACAAAGGCCTAGGATCTCTCCCTCCAGCCAGCAGAATTCTTTCTAACTTACTAGTTCAAACTAGTTTAGATAAGACTGAGACCTGGACACCTCATCATTTGAAGCCATAAACTTATCAGCCTTTCATTCTTTGTTTAAGCTGATCAATCTAAAATTAATGGAGGGGACCACTAATACCCAAGTTCTTCCTGAGGAGCTTTAGATTCTCAATTTCTGAATTTCCCTCTCTATTTCTGGAGAGCTTTATTTTTCTGTATGAATGTATATATGTGTGATTCTTTACGTGTATGGATATGATTCTTCCTCTTTCAATAAAAGTTTGATTGCTTTTTGCTCTCTGCTGGTCTGAGATAGTTCCTGACTTTTAATTACTGAAGAAATGAGCCTCACCCTCCCCCAGATGGTGACCATCCAAGATCCCACCAGACTGATAATGTACCATAACAGTTGAACACCAAATAGCCAGAAGAGTGCTGTTGAGGAACAGGTTCTCTTATTTTCCTTTACCAATGACCATTTATCTAGTTTCCATGCCCCCATGCCAAGACACTTTCCAGTCCTCTCGGTGACTCACACGATCAGTAATGAAAATGAATACCTCTTTTTGTAGCATGTTTCCAACTGAAAAATCTCACCAGCTACTTCTTGATTACTTATCACCTTATTCCAAGAATAATTCCAAAAGTTGTTATAAGAGTGGGCAACTTATAGACCCTTCCAAGTTCATGGTTGAAAATCAAGTCTCCAGTACATCAGTGTTGAGAGATGGCACCTGTAAAAGGTGATTAGGTCTTTAGTCATGGATGGATTAATGCCATGATTACAGGAGTGGGTTTGTTTTAAAGGTAAATTCCATGTTCTCTTGTGTTTTCTCCTGTGCTCTGTCTTCTGCCTGGGGCTGATGCAGAAAGAAGACCTTTACCTGATGGCAGGGCTCCATGCTCTTGGACTTTCTAGCCTATAGAATCATAAACCACAACCTTTGTGTTCATGATAAATTTCCGGATTTATGATATTCTGTTACAGCACTACAAATGGACTAAGACAGTGATATAATCCTAAGGCAACCCTACCACTGCCTCACATGGTGTTGCTCATTATATGCTATTCACAAGTATGCACTTCATAAGCTCCTAATGCTCTGCATTGTCCAGCTTATGCTCAATGGTTAAATAATTATGTCAGTCACTATGTACCATTCAGGATAGGCTAACTCATGTTACTAACAACTCCCCAAACATTTGTCACCCAGGCTAGGCTTGGATTCACAATCCCCCTGCTTCAGCCTCCCAGCTGCTTGAGTGGTAAATATACGCCACCATATCCAGCTCTCTGAATCCGATTCAGCAAATTTCATGTATATATTCTCACATTGGGACCAAGGTTGATGGAGCAGCCATTCCTATAACAGCACCTTGTTGACCTAGAACCAGAGGATAAGATCATGGTGAATCATACCTGGCTTTTCCACTCTCACTAGTAAGCAGATCCTATGACCAAACTTAACACAACAGACATCAAACCAACCTAATCCTATCATGCATATGGAAAGCAAAGTTAATGAACAGTACAACTGACTTCCACATGCTTATTCTGTTTCATTTTTGAACACTGTTGAGTAGCAATTCTATCCAGTTGACACATTCCATCCTGGAGAGAGCCTCCTTAAGGCTCAAGAACTTCCAAATTGAAACATTCTCTTTAGGAAGGAACAAGGAGGCCCATGAGACTCCACAAGTAAACAACTCCAAAGTTTCAAGAAATTCCTAAAACTAACAAGATAGAAAAGATACCCATAACCCAAGGTTACAGAGGCAGTAAACAATTGCCATGGAATGAAAGGCAGAGTTGCCTGGAGACTCACTGGACCAATCAAACTGTCCAGAAGAGATTTTCCAACCTACTGGGAAGCCTGAAAATTATGCAGAGAGCTCCAAGGATGCAGCTTTTGTGAGTCATCATCCATTTTGATTTTGACGTAAGCATTTTGGTAATGAAACAGCCTTTCAGCCCACTCTGCTCCTGTTAGTAATCCCTCACCCATACTCTCATAAGTAACCCCAGTAAACTCACTGATTCTCTAAACTGGACTTTGGCATGTGCTACTTTGTAGGGTCATTGATGCCCTTTCTTAGGTGAGTGAATGCGTGTATCATGTCTCCCCAGAAAAAGTCTCACACAACAAGAATAAAGGTTAAAAGTTATAAACTTTAGGAAACTATTTTGACCCAAACATATTATATTTTGAAGAAAGCTTTTGCGTATTGGTTATGTGTTTTATTAGACTCTTTAAGTAAAAATCATTGGAAAAGCAAATGGAGATTTTCTAGGAATAAAAAATCCTCAGTGGAGTTATTTGAAAGGTCACTGTTGGGAAATGATGCAAAACCTTCACGTCCTTATTTAATAAAGGTTTTAAACAGACAAATCACTGCAGAATAGGAACTAATGCTTTGGCCTGGAAATGTACTTTAAAAGTTCCTGTTGGACGCCAATTCACTGCTCAGCTGGGCTGTTGGCTTTTGCTCTTGGCATCACATGTTGTAGCACGTGCAGCTTCATGGGCTACATTGGAACTAAATTGGAGTCCTCTTCTCTATATTTATGATGTTATTTTGAGCTGCAATGTTTGTTACTATTTTCATTGCACTTATTCTTTGACAAACTAGTTTTGAGTCATTGATTCTTTTTGTGAATTGAGAATTTGAAAACAAAACAGTAACAACAAAATAGAGGAAATTTTCAAACAGAATAATTTACAAGGAAAATAAAACTAAGTGAACTAAGATAGACTTCGCTATACAAAATGGATATGTGTGGTGAAAGTGTGTTCCATCTTCTATAATCTTCAACAAAAATATCTTCTCACTGGGTAGGTGGGTGCTATGGTTTGACTCTCCCACAGCCTCATGTACTGGGACATTATTGCCAGTTGATGGGCATTTGAGACGTGATTGACTCTTGAGGGTTTTGATCATTGGTAGGTTCAAAATATGATCATATTCATGACATTGACACAAATAGAAGTTCATACTTAGATGCTGAGCATGTTCCTTGGAGTTACATCTTTCGCTGAATCCCCTTCTGTGCCCCTCCCCCACTCTCTCTCCTTCTTACGTGCGATGAAGTGAACAAACTCCTTCACCACACACTCCAGCCACCATGACGTTCTGCCTGAGTCAATGGAGACAAATAACCATGAACTGAATTTTCCTTCCTGAAGCTGTTCTCTTGGATATTTTGGTCACAGTAACATAGATGTAACTAACACAGTGTTAAGAAGATAGATTAGGACTCCCCCAGCCTCACTCACCTCCCAGCTCCCCAACCCCATCTCCCCTCCTAGCAGGGGACTAGCACATTTCCTGCCTTGACCCCCGAGAGCTCTGGACTGACCTCTTCGCCCAAACTCCCCACTGCTTCCTGATCCTTTGCATCCAGACTAACCCAATTCCTCCCTCTGGTTCCCACCTCTCTTTGCCTCTCTGGGCTGCCCAGCCCCACAGCTTCATGGAGCCAGCAGCTTTCCTGGGTAAGTTTGGCTGTGCCCACTGCACCTTGACTCCTCCAGCCTCATTCATCCTCCCAGCTCCCCCACCCCATCTCTCTTCCTAGCAGGGACACCGGCCCATTTCTTGTCATAGCACCGCAGACCTGTGGACTGACCTCTTAGCCCAGAAGCCCCACTGTTTCCAGATCCTTTGCATCCAGACCAGCCCAATTCCTCCCTGTAGTCCCCAGGAGCCCTCAGGCCTCTTCTTGCCCCCACCTCCCTTTGCATCCCTGGGGCCCAGCATCTTTCCTGGGCCCTGATGCCAGGCCAGCCCAGCCCACAAATTCCTGAGGTCAGCATCTTTCCTGGAGGGATCCAGGCCTTAGGCGAAACCCTGAGAACATCTGAGCCTCATACGACTTGGGCCTCTGTGGGAACTCCTGAGCAGCAAGACAAAAGCAATTTGGCCATTCCAATATAAAATCAAAAGAGAGAACTTGAAGCCTAGACCAACCAGCTTTTCATGCCTAACAAGTAAACCACAAAGGCACATGAAGCTTACAAAAAGAAGCAGGCCTAAAAGCAACAAAGGAAGGCTTGAGTCTCAAACAAGAACCAGAAACTACAAAAGAAATCTATATGTCAAAGTAACAAGTAAACCACAAAGGCACATGAAGCTTACAAAAAGAAGCAGATCTAAAAGCAACAAAGGAAGACTTGAGTCTCAAACAAGAACCAGAAACTACAAAAGAAATCTATATGTCAAAGTCACAGAGAAAAAAAAATAACATGAAAAACCAAAATAATATATTCTCACCAAGTACCAGAAGTACTCTAGTGGACCTGGCCCCACCCTAACTTCCCTCTGCAGGACATGGAACTCAAAATAACAATTATAAACATGATAAAAGAATTCAGTGAATTTAAAGAACACACAAAGAAAGAAATGAAAGAACCGAAAAAAGATAGGGATGAACTTCTGAATGAATTCAGAAAGAGTTAGAAAAACCGAAGGACACTCAGGCTGAAATGAAAAAGGAAGTGAAACACTCAGAAAGCCAATTAGAAATGACAGGAGAAAGTCTCACCAATAGGATGAATGAAATGGAAAACAGAATATCAAAACTGGAAGATAAAGTAGGCAAATTAGACCACTCAAGCAAAGATTATGAAACATTTAAGAAAACACAAGAATGGAATATACAGGAGCTGTGTGACACCATAAAAAGACCAAACTTATGAATCATAGGTATACAGGAAGGAGAAGAACCTCAGGATAATGGCATGGACCAGATCTTCAACAGGATTGTGGAAGAAAATTTCCCAAAATTAAAGACATGCCCATACAAATACAAAAGGCATATAGAATACCAAATAGATAGGACCAGAAAAGAAACTCTCCATGGCACATCACAGTAAAAATGCTAAACATATGGAACAAAGAGAGTTACTGAAAGCTGCAAAAGAAAAACAAGTCACATATAAAGGAAAACCCATTAGGATTACAGCTGACTTTTCAGTGCAAACTATGAGAGCCAGAAGAGCCTGGACCAAAGTATTCCCAGTTCTAAATGACCACAGATGCCAACCCAGATTACTTTACACAGCTAAAATGTCTATTATAGAAGAAGGGGAAAGAAAAATCTCCCATGACATAAATAGGCTAAAAGAATTCATGTCAAAACAAAACAAAACAAAAAAACCAGCCCTTCAGATAGCTCTTGAAACAATACAAAGAACTAAAGGAAAGAACAACTATATCCAAGGGGTTATGGAAAGAAACTCAATGAAGGTATAGCTATGGAAATGCAGAGCTACACCAAGAACGTTAACAGAAATAAAAATGACAAGAATCAATACACATCTTCCATTAATAACTTTAAATACCAATGGACTGAACTCCTGAGCCAAAAGGACACAGACTAGTTGAACATATTAAGAAACAAAACCCATCTTTTTGTTGTCTACAAGAAACTCATCTCACTTTCAAGTACAGGCACTACCTTAAGGTGAAAGGATGGAAAAAATATACCAAGCGAATGGTACTAAGAAAAAAGCAGGCTTCACAATTCTAACACCTGACAAAATAGACATTAAACTAAAACTAATCAGAAGAGATAAAGAGGGCCACTTAATTCTGATCAAAGGAACAATTTATGAAGCAGATATTACAATCATGAACATTTGTTCACCAAACTCTGGTGCACCCAAATTTATAAAAACAGTACTATAGAACTTTAAGACCCAGATTAACCCCAACTCAATAATAATAGAGGACTTCAATACCCCATTGTCTCCATTAGATAGGTCAACAGGACAAAGAATTAACAGAGAGACATCTGAATTAAACAATACCATATATCAAATGGACTTAACAGATATCTACCGAATATTCCACCCAAGCACCAAAGAATATGCTCTCTTCAGAGCCCCATGGAACTTTCTCCAAAATCTACCATATATTGGGGCACAAAAAAAACCCAACAAATAAAAAAAGTTTGAAATAATTCCATCCATTCTATCAGACCACAATGAAACAAAGCTTAAAATCAACACAGGAGGAAACACTAGTAACCACATGAACACATGGAGATTAAACAACACACTCCTGAATGATGAATGGGTTAAAGGAGAAATTAAGAAAGAAATAAAAGTATTCCCAGAACTAAATGAAAAAGACAGTACAACACAACAAAACCTCTGGGACACACCGAAAGCAGTCCTTAGAGGTAAGTTTATAGCTCTGAGCACCTACATTAAAAAAATCAGAAAGCACACAAATAAATGACTTAACATTGCAAATCAAGACACTTGAAAAGCAACAACAAATGAAACCCAAACCCAGTAGACAAGAAGAAATAACAAAAATCAGAACAGGAATTAATGAAATAGAAACAAAGAAAACAATACAAAGAATCAATGAATCCAAGAGCTGGTTCTTTAAAAAGATAAACAAGATTAACAGACCTCTAGCCCAGTTAACCAAAAGACAGAATGAGCACCTCCAAATCAACAAAATCAGAGATGAAAGGGAGAACATCACAACAGACACCAAAAAGATTCAGACCATTATAAGAGAATACTTTAGAAACCTATACACTACTAAATTTGAAAACCTAAAAGAAATGGACAGGTATCTAAAAGCATGGGAACCATCAAAGTTAAACCAAGCAGAGATCAGAAGTTTAAACAGACCCATAACATATAAGGAAATTGAAGCAGTAATACAAAGCCTCCCAACTAAAAAAAGCCCAGGCCTGGATGGATTTGCAGCAGAATTCACCAGATATTTAAAGAAGACTTCCAACCAATACTACTTAAATTATTAAAAACAATAGAAACAGAGAGAGAACTCCCATATTCCTTCTATGAAGCCAGTATCACTCTAATACCCAAACTGGGTAAAGACACAACCAAAAAAGAAAACTATACACCCCACAAGATGGACTTGAACCAGTGTCCAGTCTACAAAGAGGAGGGTCAAGGCAGAGGAAACATCTCATTCATGCTTCCAAGTGAAGACAGACATGGTCGAACAGGACCTTTGGCTTATCTTCACATAGACAGAACTGGTAAAAGACTGTAAATCAGATAAATGGGCTCAAAGACAAGAACCACATGGTCATCTCAATAGATGCAGAGAAGGCCTTTGATGAAATTCAACATGCATTTATGCTCAAAGTCCTAGAGGGAACATACTTCAACATAATTAAAGCCATATATAACAAACCCACAGCCAACATCATTTTAAATGGAGAAAAACTGGAAGCATTCCCATTGAAATCAGGAACCAGACAAAGCTGGCCACTATCCCCACTCCTCTTTAACATAGTGCTTGAAACTCTTGCAAGAGCAGTAAGACAAGAGCAGGAAATTACAAGAGTAATAATTGGAAGAGATCAAATTATCCCTTTTTGCAGATAATATGATATGTCTAAGAGATGCCAAAAATTCCACTGGAAACCTTCTGGAAATTATTAACATATTCAGTAAAGTGGCAGGTTACAAAATTAATCTACAAAAGTCTGTAGCCTTTCTATATACC
>NW_008357929.1:628551-631187 GCF_000622305.1 Nannospalax galili
TTTAAGGAAAGAGAGTGAGGAAGACATCAAAAGATGGAAGGATCCCCCCATGCTCATGGATTGGAAGAACTAATATTGTGAAAATGACCATCCTACCAAAAGCCATTTATAGATTCAATACAATGCCAATCAAAATCCCCATGACATACTTCACAGAATTGGAAAAAAAATCCTAAGATTCATATGGAAGCACAAAAGACCTCGGATAGCCAAAGCAACCCAGAGCACTAAGAGCAATACTGGGGGATTACTTTACCAGATTTTAAACTGTATTACAGAGCTATAGTCATAAAAACTACATGGTACTGGCACAAAAATAGACCCATAGACCAATGGAACAAAACTGAAGACTCAAATATGAGTACATGCAATTTCAGCCACCTGATATTTTACAGAGGGCCACAAACATTCACCAGAGGAAAGACAGCATGTTCAGCAAATGGTTCTGGCAAAACTGGATCTCCACCTGTAGAATGAAACTGACCCCCTTTCACCTTGCACAAAAGTCAAATCCAAATGGATCAAAGACCTCAATGTGAAGCCTGAAATTCTGAAACTATTAGAAGAAAACACTGGCAATTACCTAAAGGGTGTAAGTGTAGGAAAGAATTTTCTAAACCAGACATAAATTGCTCAGGAAACAAGGTCAAGAATCAACAAATGCGACCTCATTAAACTAAGAAGCTTCTGTACATCAAAAGAAGCAACCAAGGAAGTGAAGAGAAAACCCACAGAATGGGAGAAAATCTTCACCAGCAACACATCTAACAGAGGTTTAACATCCAGAATACATAATACATTCAAAAAACAATCAAGAAAGGAAGTATCCCAATTAAAAGATGGGCTGAACAGAAAGGGTGTTCTCAAAAGAAGAAATAAAGATGTCTAAGAAGCATCTTAAAAGATATTTAACATCATTAGTAATTAGGGAAACACAAATAAAAATCACTTTAAGATTTCATCTTACCCCAGTCAGACCATCTAAAATCAAGTGAATAAATGATACCAAATGTTGGCGAGGATGTGGGGAAAGGGGAACAATCATCCACTGCTGGTGGGATTGCAAAATTCTACAACCCCAATGGAAAGCAATGTGGAGAATTCTTTAAAAACTACAAATAAACCCACCATTTGACCCAGTTATACCACTCCTTAGCATGTACCCAAAGAACTCATCCTATTGCAGAGACACTTGTACATCAATATTTGTTGCTGCTCTTTTCACAATAACTAAGAGAAGGAAGCAACCTAAGTGTCCCTCAATTGACGAGTGGATAATGAAAATGTGATGAATTTATTCGATGGAGTTTTACTCAGCAGTAAGGAAAGATGAAATCATGAAATTTGCAGGCAAATGGATGGAACTAGAATCTGCTATACTAAATGAAGTAACACAGACTCAGAAAACAAAAACAAAAACCAACCAACAAACAAAAATATTGGATCCTAGCACCAAATCCTTATAAGTAAGTATGTATCCAGAAATAACTATAACTGCAGGAACCAGTATAAATGAAAAGGAACGAGGGAGGTAAAGGAAAAGAAAGAACCTGAAAGAAAACAGTAGGAAACAGGTGTTAATGAGGGAGATATAGATAAAAATGGGGTTATTTTAAGGGGAGGGGAGAGGGAGTGTTATACAAGAAACCTAGGGGATAAAGAGAAAGGAACTCAAGAGAGGTGGGACCATAGGAGAAGGGCATTATTATGGGAGAAATGGGGAAAATGGGGCACCTCAAATGGGGAAACCATGGTGGAATGGTTAGACAATGCAAGAGATAATGCCTAGCTAGTTTAAAAAAAAAACAACAGAGGGAACCATATTGATTGAACAACCTACTGACAAATTATACGTACAACTAGCTCAAGGAATATAATACATGTCTAGGCAGGTTTATCTGAGAACATTTGGTCTTTGTCCAAGCTTTATCTACATAGCACATGGTAATTAAAAGTACCAGACTGGTGAAACTAAACATCTTGCATGTTTAACAGCCATACTTTGAGGCCTGTAATAATTTGGTCAGAGGGACATAAAGAACAGTTTTTGTTCCTTGCCCTCCTAGGTCAACTAAGCTCCAGGGGACTATAAGCATCTCTCAAAATGTCCTGTAACTGTGGTGTGTCACCTGTCCTCTTGATTAAAGAGGCAATGGAGACCCCACCAAATGGACTTGAACCAGTGTCCAGTCTACAAAGAGGAGGGTCAACACGGAGGAGACATTTCCTCCATGTTTCCAAGTGAAGCCAACCATGGTCAAGCAGGACCTTTGACTTATCTTCACATAGCTGGAACTGGTAAAAGAAAGGAGCCAGGGGCTCCTCCTAAGTCCACGTGAACCCTGAGGAACAGATCCTCAAACGGTCTTCAGAGTAAAAATAAATTGGTTTATCTGGGCCAACTGTATGGCCTTAAACACCCAAGAGGAAAGTATAATCAAAAATAAAAGTGATCAATATAATTCTTTAAAAGTCCATATGTATAGCTAAAAGCTACATAACAAGAAACAATGCCAGACAGGAGATACCTTCCTTTGATTTCTTGGCCAGGGTGGCCCAAGAGACTCCCAGACAGTAATCCAGCATAGAACTGGGAAAATGAACATCAGATCCCAGTCTTATCTAAAGGGATATTG
>NW_008357929.1:631286-645782 GCF_000622305.1 Nannospalax galili
AGAACGGCTTGGGGGTGGGTACTGACAACACAGTGGACAATAACAGGGATTACAGAGTATATGGTCTCCAGTGGGGGCAGTGGGACTACGGGAGGGTGCCATTTGGGATGTGGGTATATAGATGAATAAGATTGTTTGGGATGTTCAGTATGAAATGCACAAAAAAAAATCAACAAATTTAAAAAGACTTATATTTGAGGAAGAAGCATAAAAATTTGCTTCATGTTAATTAGTCGAGGTGAAACACATTACCACTGAAATCTACCTGATGACTTTATATCCATGCTCAGGTGCCAAGTATCTCATAAAGTAACTGACTGTGACTTGTAATAATCAGATACATAGAGATTAGAGATGCATATGCAAACATTTAAGTGTTAGCAGCATTAAAAATGAGTTTTTCTGTATGAAACATATTTTAAAATGAAGATATTTTTCAAAGGTTAAAACCTCATTCAATTTTATGTCTTATGGGGTTTATACTGAGTTCAATATTGTATAACTATATTAATTCAACTGTGAACCTAAAAATTTACAGCCAATTTTGAAAGAGATGCATCTTTGCTCTGGAAATTGTTATTGAATATGTTAATGATGTAATGAAATACTTCTTCTAATCATGTGGTTATTAAATAAATAATTTTTATAAAAGATAGTTTACCAGGAAATGAAGTTCAGAATATCTATAAATAAAGTATTTAAGTGAGAAGTAGTTCTGTGCCTTGAACATCTATATTTGGGTGACTTGCGTAAACAATACAAGTAGAAATCTGTATCCCTAGAAGCAAATACATAGGACCCCGCCTCTTCAAGTGTTAGAAAAGGTGAGACTGGAATCTCAGAACTTGATAAGTTGATTTTTTTTTTCTCTCTATGTTTTTGGACAATGTGCCTTTCAATACTCTCAACCAGATCCTGTCCCTGCCAGCAAGACTGCCTCATTTATTTAATTGACTTCTTCCTCTAACTTCTACCCTACTTTTACAAGGAAGAGTTTAGGCCCAGTCTCTCCAACTCTTGCTAGAGTACACACAGTCTCTAAAAGCAACAGAGAAGAAGTCTCACTTCCATGCTTCCTTTTCAAAGGGTTATTGGTCGATCAACTATGAGTCCTGATTTATCAAGGCGAATCGCAAATGCTGTTTGGATTTGAGAAAAGTTCTTAATGTTAGGACAAGAAGTTGTATTTTCTTTCCTCACCTTGATCCCAAATTTAAAATCTGAGGACCCATATTTTCAGGTGTCAATAACACAAAGGAGACAGATAAGGCATTGAGAGTTTTTATGACTCAGGTAATAATGCTCTCTCCCAGCAGAGTCGATGACCTACCTATCTGCTTTAGAAAGCCATTGAAAACACTGGAAAGAGTGACATGTGCTTACTGGCTTTGACACAGTGATCCTGCCTATTGGAGGACCATACTTTGTTTCAGTGAGTCAGATGATCCATGACGCTCCCTAAGGAAGAAGCCTGGGATCAAGTAAAGCAAGAAAGGCCAGGTGTGTCCTGAAGGCTCTGGAGGAAGGAGAAAAATACATTCTTCTAAGGGTCAAATTATGGAAAAGAGTAGAAGATAATTAATCCCAATAAAGTCCAGTGTTATTTGGCTCAGAGGATAGTAGTAATATTGAAGGGTTGAGACCATGGTGGTAGGGTTTGTGTAAGAGGAGACAGTAACTTAACACACAACAAAAGGAAAATCTGAACAAACTGGATCATGTCACAGTTAGAAATGTTTGGGTATCAAAGGAATGAATCAAATGAAATCAACAGTGTCAAGGCACATCTCATAGGATGGGGAAATATTTGAAGATCATGTTATCTGATAAGGGGCCAATATCAGAGTATTCCTCCAGTTAAACAATGATGAAACTCTACAAACAATCCAAAGAAAAAGTAGCCAAGGGACTTGAAATCACATTTCTTCAAAGATATATGAATGGCCAATAAGCATGAAAAGATTCTTGACATCTCTAATTATTGTGGAAATGCAAAGCAAAATCATAATGCAATGCTGTCTCATATCCACTAACTCAGCTACTATCAAAGAACAAAAACAAAACAGAAAATAACAAGTGTTGGCAAGGATATGGAGAAAATGGATTGCTTGTACACTGTTGATTGGAAAGTAAGATAATAAAGTTCCTATGGAAAACATCACACCTTCTTTGAAAATTAAAAATATAGAATTACCATATCATTCAACAACTCCTCTTTTCTGTATATACCCTCTCCCAACATTGAAAGCAGGGACTTGAAGAGATATTTGTACAATGATGTTTATGAGTATTTTGATGATAGTCAAAATGTGGAAGCAACTAATGTGTCAATCAGTACCCGGATGAATAAGTAAAATATAGTATATCCATACAAGGTAATTATCAGTCTTTAAAAAATGGAACTGATAGCACATGCTACAACAGGGATGAGGCTTGGTAGAGTAAACCAGTGACAAAAAGACAACTGTAGTGTGTTTCCATCTATATGCAGGACCTAGAGTAACCAGTTTTGTAGCCAGAAAGCAGAATGGTGGTTTCTAGAGACGAAGAGAAAGGGAAATGGGGTAAAGGTTCAGTTTGGTCTGATGAAAGGGCTCTGAGGGTGGGTGATGCTGGTAGCTGCATCTAGTGTTAATGTGATCACTGATCTGCACGTTTAGAGATGGCTAAGATGGAAATTTTTCTGTTGTGCATATTTTAGCACAAATGAAATGAATGAAATTTGTAACTAATAAAACAAAAAAACCCACTGCTGGGGCAGTATCATAGTTTTATTGCTGTTTTCGTAAAACATATTGACAAAATCAACTTAGGGGAGAAAGGGTTTATTTTAGCTCACAATCCCAGTTTATAGTCCAATCTTTGGGGGACGTCAGGTGGCAGGAGCTTGAAGCAACTAGTCACACATCACATCATGAGCAGAGAGAGGTGAATGTATGCATGATTCATGGTATGTACTCTGTTAGCTTTCTCTACTCTTATACAGTTCAGAGCACAAAAACAGGAAATGATGCCACCCAGTTTCAGGTCAGTCTTCCTGTATTAATTAAGGCAATCAAAAGAATCCCCCACAGACAAGCCCATGGGTCAACTTGATCTAGACAGTCCCTCATGGAGACTCTTCCCAGGTGGTTCTAAGTTGTGTTTAGTTGACAGTTAAAATCAACCATCACATAGAGAAAGCCATCAGCAGTTTTACCCCGAGGTAGATCTTGGCATGCTACTGTAGTGATCTTCCAGGCAAGATAGGTCCACTGGTGCAACAGTGGCATGATTGTTATGGGGGTAACCTACAACTCTCTAATTGGATCTGAAGCCTCCTCTGCAAGAAGGTATACATGCCGATGGTACTATAAGCCTAGTCTTGTGAGATCCCATGGTTGGAAGGTCATAGGCCCTAGAGGGGAACCTGTTACTATTGTTTTGCTAAATGGTTATGTCTTCTAAATACTCATATTTTTATTCATAGATCCACAGGCTGTTCTCGGCCTTCTTTAAAAAGCTTCTTGTTTCAGTGGGTGGTAATTAATGCAGAGACTCATAACTGGTCAAAATGTCATGAACAGGCAAAAATGGAGCATGTGGCCCTAGATGAGACATCAATATCACCCCTCCCAGGGGTGAAAAACAAAGGGGAGGAAAGAATATAAGTGCAAGAAGATGGAAAGATGTGCCACAAAAAGACATCTGCACATGACATGGCCATTGCATTCATGAACTCACTGCAGCTGTGATTGCCCTCACAAAACTGGACCCATCAACATTTCATCATGGATGAGGGAGGGGCTCATGGGGCCCCACCTTTCCCTGAGGGATGCCAGCAGTAATGATTTCTGGAGGAGGGACTGTCACTTTCTTCAGTGGGAGAGCCACCTGATAAATTCTCTGTGTTCTAGTAAAAACCTCTCATCCACGCTCATACAAGCAACCCTAACTAAACCCACTTTAATGTGATGTATTTGAGCTTATATAAATTTGTATTTAAAGATCAGTGTTTTAGGCCCTTAGCAGTTGAATGAAAGGGAAACAGGCTGCTCTACCCTCACGGCGCCATGGAAAGGACGGCATGGAGGATTAAAGAGGAAAAGTGCCATTCGAGAAAGTTGAAACAAATTATGTCAGGATGGAGAAAGGGAGAAAAAACGAGCCAGCACCAGTCCAAGTCGAAGCTGAGGAGTAGACACTATTTTTTGAGTCAGACAAAACTTAATTTGGGAGGAAGCATTTAAACAATACAGATGAATTATGACAATGAGGAAGGATTATGGGGAAGTGTGAGGGACTAGGGTTTAGGACTTCAACACAGAGATTTGGGGCAACACAGTTCAGCCAACAACATATCCTTACTCCGAGGAGGACAGTGGAAGTAATTAATAAGGGATACCCAGGGAAAAGAGAATTTGGGAGAAGAAAATGGCAACTCAAGTCCGGTGTCTTCCTCCCAAAAAAGATCATCTGGTGGAACAGACTTAGAGTTTCTGAGGAATTTTCTAGATGCCTGGAATGAAGGGTTTGGGAAAGGGAGCAGTGGAGGGCATGACCAGCAAGAATATAGGAACCACATGGGGGAGTCATGTAAATTTTATGAACTCCATGAGGAGACCTTGGAGGAGGGAGCTGTGCTTCTTAGAGATGCTATGCTGGTGGTAGGTCTATGAAGGGAAGGATCGAGGGGCAATAGTTAGGGGTAGGTGAGAGGAGGTTTGACAGAAAATGAATTTGGCTGTGATAGGCTACAAGGAAATATAATTCTTATGTATAAAGAAGAAATCAGAAGGTGGAACAAAATTGGATGGGGAAGAAGGTAACCAGGCCATGCAAGCTCCATTCTGAGTGAGTGCACCTGCTTCTGCTGCCATTGCCCGTGGACATCAGACTCAACATGCTTCATTGATTCTCCAGGGAGTTCCCAGGCCTTTGGCCTCAGACTGGGGCTGCAGCAGAGTTTGGAGGTAGAGCTCTAGGACTGAGCAGCCTGAATTCTCTGCCTCTCCAGCATGTAGGCAGTTGCTAGACTGCCCAGCCTCTGACCCTCAAAGCCTGTCTAATAAATTCCCCTTTGCAATGATTTCTTTTGAAAGCAGGAGAACAGTATCTCTGAGGCTTCTATGGAAGTAGAACCTCTGTGGGGAAAGGGAGGGCAGACATGCCATTTTCCTTTTCCAGTTTTCCCTTTCCTGGGGTATCCCTCATTAACTGCCAAGGCTATAATACCCTTTACTGAGTAGGGGGTATGCTATAACCGGAGTCCTGCCTCCTCAGAAGTCATAGGATGAAGTCCTGACCTCCAGTCCCTCAGAATGTGACTGTGTTTGGAGAAGGGGCCTTCAAAGAGATCAAGATGAGCTTGGAAGGAGGTCATGAGAGGTTTTCATTCAACCTAAATAGTAGCCTTAAAAGAAGAGATTGGGACAAACACAGAGAAAAGTCCTTTGAAGATATAGGGTGGGAGATATAGGGTAGAAGATATAGCCCAGGAGAGAGGACCAGGGATCCCAGAAGGAACCAACACAGTGACATCTTGGCTTTGGACTCTACACTCCAGAATTAGAAGAAAACACATTTTTGTTCTTTGAGTCACCCAGTCTGTGGTACTTTGTTACGTGGCTCCAGCAGACTGATAATGGGTATATGGAAAATGACCCTTCTTTTGACACCTTACAACAGGGCTTTGTGAAGATGTTTGAAGCAGGTTTTTGTAAGGGCTATGAGAAAGAAAAATAAAATACAAATCAAAGAAAAACTACATCATTGAGATTATAAGTTAGGCTTTTAAAGATGCTAACCAGACATAAAAGGATCTGCCTGGGAATCCACATGCTTTTGAATTCTCCCACCACCTCTTGCCTCCAGAGGGGGGTAGCCCTACACTGCAGCTACTGTCATCTATCATAGATCCAGCTGCTCCAGTGTGTTGAGACCAGAGCTGGCATGCAGAACCACAAGCAGCCTGTGGCTAGAATTTGTGGCCAAGAAAGCAGCAGTAGGAACCAGATGTCACAACCCCCGGGAAGGTGGGCTGGACTTCGAGGGAATTCGTGTGGTCATAGCATCCCATGCACATATGGGGAGAGCTGTATGATGAATGAGGTATTTATTTATAAACACTGGCATGAAAGTAGTGTGCTCCCACATTCCTGTGGCCCTGCCTGAAGGCTGTGAGTTAGGCAGCCTCCTTCCTACCACCTGTATGTACAGAGTCCAACCAAGGTCCTTTTCTGACTTGAGAGAAACATTATGAGAACATTCTTTGGCAAAGACTAACCTCTCCAGGGTGCTCCAGGAAAATAGTTTTGAGCATAGGAATTGCCAGGGCTAGATAAACATAGTTCAGTCCCTCAGATGTTTTGAACATGACTAAATATTCAGCTGCATGGCTCTTCATCTGAGGCCTTCTAAGGGTTCACATAAAACCTTGGCCCTGTTCCAGGTGGTGGCTGGTCAAGTGTTAGATCTACTGTTCTAGTAACTGAACACCATCATGTTTAGCCTTCTGAGATAAAAGCGAAGGGCTGATGAGATTGTGTTTAGACTTGGGAGGGGGGTTTCTCTACGTTCAGAGCTTCTTTTTCTTGTTCAAAATGGAAATAATGGGGCTAGAGAGATGGTTCAGGGGTTAAAAGCACTTGTTGCTCTTGCAGACGACCCAGGTTCGGTTCCCAGCATCCACATAGCTAACAACAGTCTGTAACTCCAGTTCCAGGGGATCCAACACCCACTTCTGGCCTCTACAGGCATTGCATGCACCTGGTGCACTTATATACATGCAGGCAAAACACTCATACATAAAACATAAAAATAAGTAAATCAAATATTTAAATGGGAATAATAATAAAAGTATGTCTTCTTCAGCAGGAACCCTGAATTTTAAGATCGAGAGGCAAAGGGGACTTTGCCTTTGGAGAGTCATCCAAGTACCTGCACAGCAAACACATCCATGAAACAAGGGAGGTGATGTGGAAAATGATGGTGATGATGATAATGACCTCTTGACATGTGTCTATCACTGCTTAAGCTGTTCCTGACATGGTCTGAGAAACCAGTGAGAACAGGTTTACCAATAATTTGTTTCCTTTTTTCTTTTCCATTCTTCTCCTTCACTTACTTATTTATTTCCTCTTTCTGTTATCTACTCTTGTAGTTCAATTGCCAGAAAAGACACTAGATGACCATTAAGTTGGAAATTTAAAATGTTTGAAAAGCATAAAAATAAATGAGGTGTCAAGTAACTCAAAGCAATGTTTAACAGCCAAAGTAAGGTGTTTATAAATGCAGGGTCACCACAGAGCGGGTGTTCTAAGAATACATGAGGTTTGGAACTTTGTCTGCTTTCTTACTGTGAATTCATTCATTCAACAAATACCTATTTTTTGCCACACACTGTAACTGGGAATATCCAAAACTGGTAAGAGGAGCCTCAGACTTCACAAGCCTATAGCCTAGAGGGAGGAAAACAATAAAGAAATAACTGCAGTAACACATATCTAGGTCCATCACACTTGAATTTGTTATTCGCGATGTCAGCAGGCTTTGAGGGGGCTCATGGGTCTCTGACATATAGTGGTTTTAATTTTGCTGAGACACAATATGAACTGTTTGATTGAGGTACAGTGCGAAGGGTAGACTTGAGCGTCATAGGAAGGTCAGGGGGCTGGAGAGACGGCTCAGTAGTTCTTGCAAAAGACCTGGGTTTGAATCCCAGCACCGAGAAGGCATCTAACAACTGTCTGTAACAATTCCAGGGGATCCGACAGCCTCTTCCATCCTCTGCGGGCATTGTACAACACGGGTGTACTTACCTACATGCAGACAACACACGCATACACATAAAATAAAGGTAATAAAATTAAAAATATATATTATCTCAGTACTGTTGTATAAAACTACCTTGACACAAAGCTAGCAACAATTTACAATTACAGACATTAAAAAATGAAGATCTTCTGAGAGAGCAAATGTTCCTATCTAGAAATCAGAAGCATTTGAAAGAAGAGGCTTCAAATTCATGAGCACCAATGTGGAAGAGCGTGCTGTGCTCAGAAAGTATCTCATGAAGATAAAGGGTCTGTTCTGTGTACAGAGTATAGTGCCCGGTGGAAGGCATCCAGAGAAGATTCACAGAGGAGGGGGTCTCAGATCAGATACCTGGGAGGGGAGCCATGTGCTGGCCTTACAATAAAGCAAGTGTTGAAAAAGACTCTAGCCTGTGTGCAACGCACAGGTCAAAACCCAAAAGGACAGGATTTACTCTTTGACTATATGCACCACACTCATATACCAGACAAAAACCATAGCGAAACTGCTTTGAGGGCCCTGGACATTGTCAATAAAGAGCAGTGATTTCTGAGAGACAAGAAACAAACGAGGTGACTAACCCTAGGATCACTCAAGCTTACACCACCAAGTTTCCAATGTTGCAAGAAGGAATCTAGAAAACCCTAGTGAGCCATGGGATCAGGAAGTAAGGCAAATGTCCAAGGACACTGAGGAAGGTAGTTTACAGAGCAAGGGGCAGAGGGTACATGACAGAGACAGAAAAGGAACTCATATATGCTCAGACCAGGGGGAAGTGTGATTAGCACACTGGGAGAAACAAGAGCAATTTGAGACCAGATTCAGGGAAAGAACTATCCTAAAGGAAGAGAGGGAACAATACCCATTGCTTGCCTAGGGATGGGAGTAATGCCTGTTTCCATCATTCCACAGAGAAACATCACTGGGAATGTAATTCAACAGAGTCTTCCTTCAACTGGGGGCAGTAATTAGCTATGGAATAAACACAGTCTGACCTGGCTTACAAATCTCAGAAGGCGAACTAGAGAGAATCAGAATGCTTCCAAGTAGTTTAACTTTATGGTACAATATTTCTATCTCTTTTGTAAGTTCACTTTTCAAGTCCTGGATTGTTTTTGTCATTTCATTTAGTCATATGTTCATGTTTTCTTCAGCTTCAGCCAGGAGTTTATTTCTATCCTCTTTGAGTTCTTTGAGGTTTTTTTTGTTTTTTTGTTTTTTTTTTTGTGTGTGTGTGTGTGTGTGTGTGTGTGTGTGTTCTATAAAGTCATCATTCAGAGATGCCAAGGCAGGAACTCAAGGCAGGAACCCGAGGGCAGAGGCTGAAGCAGAGACTGTGGGGGAATGCTGCTGACTGGCTTGCTTCCTCAGCTTGCTCAGCTACATTGCTGTCCAGCCCAAGTCCACCTACCCAGAGATGGCATGGCTCGCAGTTGGCTGGGCCTTCCTTCACCAAGTAGCAATTAAGAAAATGCCCCACAGACACACCTACTAATCAGGTAGAAAACATTCCTCAACTGAGAGTCCCTTTTTCTAGGTAATGTCTAGATGTGTGTCACGTTGATAAAAATTACGACAACAAATAAATACCAATGTCAGGAAAGTGGTCAGATCTGTGGATCACAGGCGAAACTGAGAACACATCTGTCCTTGTATGATAGAAACAAGGTTCACCAGGTGCCGCATCCATCTGGCATTCCCGTCTCCTCTCGGCTGCCATGGGCCCATTGGTTGGTTTAGGTCCTTCAACTCTAAAGAACATTGATGACACAGGTGATCATGAGCTGGAACTGTGTCAGCCTCCTTTTCCATTCAAGATGACATCACAGAAGGAAGGATCTTGGAATGTAGCTCTCATCAACCTCCCTGGACTCTGAATGTGAAGTAATCTTTCATTACATTAATCCACCAAGATGTGGGGGTTTCGTTTGCTCCTTTAACGGTGCTCACTCACATATTATTTAATTGCAAGCCAACTAACTGCCACCGGTGCTGCCACAAATGCAGCACCACAAGTTTTCGAGAGAAGCCAGTTTCCAAGAGAGACAATGATGTTCACGTGATTCCAGGTTTAAATCCCTGGCAATGATTTAGTCTTAAAATACTGTGGTCCAGTGCTGTGCAGACCAATCATATTTGTAGGATGAGGTCAGGCAATCAGCTGCCAATCTTCCAATCTCTGAGACCCCTCCAGTCTATTTAAGTATCTGCAAACTGCAGATGTCATAGTGTCTTTGCAATTCTAGATATAACGGCAACGTGTGAAACAGTCTTACGCAAATACCGTGTAAGAAACCTTAACCTAGGCCATAGCTGATGAAAGGTGAAAGTCCTTTCCTTCTTTCTTCCTTTTTCCTTACCCTCTTCTTCCTTTTCTTTCTATACTACCTTCAAGAAAAAATGTGAGATTTTGCTTTGCCTTTAACCTCCAACAGTGGACAGTGACAGAGTCACAAAGAAGTGACTTATTAAGTGAACATATCCAGAGAAGACTGGAAATGAACTGGGGGACACAGAGCAGCCAGGGAGAAGTTAAGCAAGGGCAGGAAGTCAGGCAAAATTCCAGAAGAGCACATAGGGAACAGTGGAGGGGAAGCTACTCCTTAGAATAGCCAGTCCCCAAGCAAGGATCTGACCATGGTTGCAGAGGCGGGCAGGCGAGCTTCCAGGCATTTCCTCTACCAAGTAGAGTAGTCTAGGCCCAGGAGCAACCCTTCAAAGGGGATCTACAGGACTGGTTATTGGAAGCACAGTGATAGGGCAAGCTGGGAACAGGTACATGGTAACAATGGCAAGTGGGATTTGACACTATTTGGGTAGAGCATAAACACTCTCCACTTTAAGTATTAAAAAGACTAAAAGGGAAAACTAAAATATTTGTAAAACTGAATCAAAAATGAGTAAAAACATAATTTGGTTGATTCTTTGGAGGCTATGTACTAGTAATTATTAGTTCTTTGTAAGCACATAGTAATTGTGTGCTATCAGAAATCTTGTTGAGTTCTCTGAGCCTCTGTTAGCCTGAGACTATTAAGTCACTGTCAAGGACATGGGAAATAGTGCATAAGCCTCAGGTCTTAGAATACTTTGGTGTTCAGTCGATGTCCCTGGCATCTTTTATCTACTTGCTCTGGTACCCCACATCCAAACACTCCTGTTTCTGTTTCCTCTGACTGATAGAACCCCAGCAATAACCTGTGTAGTCCTCAGGCAACATTTCCTTCCAGCCCTTCTCCTTCCAGCTACACACCATCCTCCTCTGGGGAGATGCTTTCACCTGCTGCTACCAAGTTAACCTCTTATAAAACTGAAGCATGTCTGTTTTAACATTCCTCACCTAAAAGAATGACTCTCCAGCTATGACTTTAAGAAGTATTAAGAATCTAGGTGCTCCAGCTGCTGTCACAAATAGAAACAGGAAGAAGATTATTGTGAGGATGTATGAACTAAACAGGAATCATACAGGGATCTAAGAACCCGAGGTTCTCTCTCTCACATGCATCAGTCCTCTAGGTCCAGTTGTGATAGAGGCCAGTGGCCAGGCACAGGTGCTCCCATCAAACCCAGTAGTGACTTTCTCTGTGCGAAGAACAGCCTGGCCCAACTTCCACCCAGTACACACTTGACACTGCAGGTGACAGGATTATAATGTGTACAGTTTGGTGTTGCACAGGAACACAAGCAAGAATGTTGTGGTCAAGGACTCATGCCTGTAAGCCACTAGGCCACTTATCTTCTGCTCTCAGAACTGCAAGCTAGGATTTACTTTTACTGTGCAATCATCCGCAGAACACCTGAAATGGGAGTTTTCTAACTTGTTTGGGCAGTCAGCGATCGTTAGTTTTGAAACAGAGTGTAGGTTACCAAAGCAGAGAGTTTGCTGGGCAAATCTTCACCCTCATTACATTTTCTGGAAACCCACAAGTGGGTACCTTATTCTTTTGGTTTGGACAGGGTGTGGGGATTGAGATGCAGGGTGTTGTTTTTTGAGCCCGGTGTCAATGTGCTCATCTGGGTTCCCCATCTCCTTCAAGGAAAACTTCTAACATCTCGGAGTATCCGAGGGCATGCTTCTTGAAGCCTGCACCAAGGATGTGCTGTGAGTGCTGATGGTGCATTTTTGGGTCACCAACTCATTGGTGGCAGGATGGCCCTCCTCACTGTGCCTCTGTGGGGACCCTCCTGGTTAGCCTCAAGTTGAGAAGGAAGAGCAAACAAGGATTTTTAAAAATGGTGCTTTTGTTCAATGTAGAGAGGAATGCTAAAGACAGACAAATGAAAAGATGGCTCCTAGCCAATAGATTTTGCTATGTGTTCGGATGTGCAGGATATTGTAGAAATAGAGGGTGGATTACTAACCAGTTTTTTTCAGTGTTTGGGAACTTTGCAAAAACTAATAAAACCGAGACCTTGTGTTAGCTTGTTTTCTATTGCGGCAGTAGAACACCTAGGACGTGGAGACTTACGAAGGAAAGAGGTTTGTCTCAGCTCATGGTTTTGGACACTGGGACATCCAAGGTCAAGTGGCTGCCTCTGGTGAAGGGTCCTACGCTGTTTCAGCTTAGTGGGAAGCAGAAGAGCGAGTGGGTGGGTATAAAATAAACCAACGGGGTAGCCTTGCTTTACAACAGCCTGCTCTTGTGGTACTGAGCTAATCCTCCAGGAACTCCCTGCCTACCTGAAGGAAAGCAGTCATGCATTCATGAAGCTCCACTTTCACAGCTGGAATGCCTCCCAATTCTGCCACATTGAAAACGACATGAACTTTGGGGAACACAAACCCACTGCAACAAACCTGCAAGTCAGAAAGGGAAACCTAGGTGGAGACCAGGGGGGTGAGAAGGGCCAGCTCAGGAGTCTCACGGATAGAACACGTGTCCAAACAATGATCTTGCTAGCACGTGTTTTGGTAACAGTTCAAGGCACCACCATGAACATTTCTGATGATGGACAGGGCAGTTTTTGCTTTGTTCTGATTTGTTGTATTTTTATTACAGATTTTTTTTTCAGTTCTTTCAGATTTTCTTATATGTCTATCAAGGAATCTCCCCATAAATTCTTTTTGTTTTGTTTTGTTTTGTTTTTCTTGCCTCTGATAAATGCTTAGTGTGATCCATAGCATCTATGTGTACTTCTGTGACAGTGAAAGCACTGGGTGCAGCATAGACCATGATGTGAGATGAGACTCTGCCAAGGGCTGGGAGCACCCTTGTACCTGCATCTCCTTGGACAGACCTTGCCCAGCATCCTTGAAGCAGCTTCCATGGAAGAACTTGGGCTCCCAGCTGCCTCCCAACTTGTCACAGAGCCGTGCTTCCCACTCTGACTACTTTTTCTAGCCAATAAGGTGCTAAATGTTGGGACTTCTTATTTTTATTGTTAAGTACTTTTCCTAAGCATGGTTCTGTGCTTCATAAATGTTTTCCTGTTATTTGGTTTTCCATAGGTCTTGCTCCACAGAATGAAGAAGTGTCATTTGGTTCAAAGAATAATGTTAATAATCCAGTTTGTGATGTAGATGTAGTTACAAGGTTCTAGGTCTGAGGTTACACACATGTAGGGCCAGCCTCAGCTCATTCTCCAGCATAGCTACTCAAGGTATGCGCTGCACATAAGACCTAGGTGAGTTCACAAACTGTTACAGGCCTGGTGAAGGTAAATATAGACACAGAGAAGAATTCAGACACCTCCTCCTCTTCCTCTTTCTGTTACAGGCCCGCTAGAGATAAGTAAGTATAAACAGGAAGGAAAGAATTTAGAAAGCTCCTCCTCCTCTTCCTTCTCCTCCTCTTCCTCTTCCTTCTCCTCTTCCTCCTTCTCTCTCCCTCTCGTTCTCTCTCCCTCTCTCTCCTCCTCTCTGTTGTACAGCACTTTGATGTGGCATTTAGTGAAAATGCCTCTCTTCTATGTCCTATAGTTCATATAACTAATTATAATGAATTAGAAATAAAAAGTAAACAAACACAATGGTTTGCCACAATTACATTCGAATCTTGCTCTCCATGGAGCCTCACGGCATACCACAAATCCACAGGCTTCACCCCAGATGCACAGATTCTCCATAGATTCTCTCACAAGATTCTCAGAAATATCTGAAAGCCTCCATCTAGTCAGCAGTTCTGCAGGAATCTTCTCAGTCTCGCTGGTCTTACCACTGTCTTTTGGAGATTCAGTTGAGCCAACTCTTAAAGTCAACGTTTCTGGCCTCATAGACCCAGGAGCAAGTCAATTTGTTGCTTCAAGGGACATTGCCTCTGCCCTAGTTGGCACAGTCTTATTTCTAAATATAACATGGTTGGCATCTATCTCCATGTCTTGGATTGTTACTGTATCAGCTATTTTGTGATGTGTATACCACATTGAAATGTACTGACCTAAAACAGCCTATGATTGGCTCTCACAATTCTAAAGAATGCCTGGGCTTTTTTCCTTTTCTTTTCTTTTGGATCCCCTCTGCTCCAGTTCAGACGCTGACCTTAGAGGATCTTAGCTAAGGTGACTAGGATAACTGAGATCTCTTTCTTAAAAAAAAAATTATTTTTATTGTGTTATTTTATTGTATTGTTTTATTGTATTGTATTATTGTATTGTATTGTATTGTATTGAATTATTTTATTGTATTGTATTATTTTATTTTATTGTAGTATTTTATTTTATTTTATTTTTTTTATTGTTTTTAGTCTCCAATTGTGTTCCAGGAAC
>NW_008357929.1:645862-650177 GCF_000622305.1 Nannospalax galili
ATTTATGGTTTCTAGTTGCCATGTGGGTTCCAGGAACCAAACCCAGGTTCTCTGCAAGAGCAACCAGTGCTCTCAACCGCTGAGCCATCTTTCCAGCCCTGAGATCCTTTTTTTATGTTGCCTCTCAGTCTCCAACAGCTTGCCTGGGTGTGTTCAGAGGATGACAGAGCAGTCTCCATCAGCAAGAGAGCAAGTCCTAATGAGTGACTCCTTTATGACCTCTGCTGGGTCACACAGTGGATGTCACACTTGCCAAAGCATGGCCAGGTGCAGGTTCAAAGAATGGAAGACTAGGCTCCATCTCTCAAGGGGGAAACAGAAAAGCTACATCATGTGGAGATGTGCATACAGGGCTGGGAAGTATCTGTGGCCATTTTCACATTCTAATGAAGAGAGATGAAGTTGAACAGTATGGTTCCTAACTACTGTAGGGCTCAATGAATTTCTACTGAAAGAATATTGCCTTAAGACACCTTCAGTCTTCCTTTCCCTCACATAGCTGAGGTTTACATTATTCAAAATACACTTGTCCCCATGTCTGGCTCTGGGGAAGGCTATGAAGGCCAAATGTACTTAGTCATCGTCTGTTTACTCTCTCATCATGAAAGAAATCAGCAAGTCCAGTGACTTTAGTAAGTAAGACCATGTGGCTTCAGTTTCCTTGATGGAAGACAGCCCTGGTGTAGACAGGAAGTGGATACTTCAGTGTGAAACTACTAGAGTGACCAGCCTGTTTCAGCTCTACCCAGGCATCCACACGTAGCATGTGTGAAGAGATAATAATTGAAGACCAGATGCTGAAACTGTAGAGTGAAAAAAGACTCCTTAGTTCATGGGGTGGGAGCACGCCTGTAGTATTGTCTGTGTGGGGGACTCTCATGGACGGCCACCAGCTTGCACACAGATGTGCGTTCCTGGTCAGTCTTCGCTAGCTCCAAGCTGAGGAGTCTGTGCCTTCCACCCCACTGGTGCTCAGCTTGATGTACTGAAGGTCTTTTTCCTGTAGGTCTTCCAGTTGGGAGTCCACTATTGGAAGTCCATACCAACTACTTTTATCTTGGTTCTTTAAATGAAACTGTTGAGATTGAGTCGTGCCATGCTATAATGTACTCTATATTGTGTAAAACAGTGGTTTTTCAGGCTGCGTCTTAGGAATCCCTAGAGACTCTGCAAGTAGCTTTTGGCTCCATTTTGAGGATGAAGAATACACCTTTGTTGACTTATACATTACACTATCTGGCACCACCCATTGGGCACAGATTGATAAATAACATTTCGAAAAGTAGAAAGTGTTCTACTATATAAATTTATGAAAGTAAATTTGAACTATAGGAGGATATTTGTTCAATAAAATTATACCAGGCAGACTAGGCTCAAGAGTTTCTTGGGCACACAACCCCAGAAAGGTTGTAACGCCCCCACTTGGACTCCATAAAAAGAAATTCACCTAACGCTATGATGTATAGCAATGGGCTCACGGACCTGTCATCTGACGTGATATATGTGTCAAGGGACCAACATGCAGAGAACTCCCAACTGTCTCAGGGTTTTCAGTTGAAGTTGGTCCCCGTTGTTGGTACATCCTACTTATATTGCCATTTGTCCACCTGCCTTTTGCCCGTCTGGATTGGCCCTCCTTTCATCTGCCTGTTTGCCTGTCTGGATGAACCCAGTTCCTCACCTCACCCCTTTACTTCACAACTCAACCCCAAAGTTGAGCTCAAACCTATGACTCTGTACTTGTCTCTGCAAAGGTGTCTCCAGCAGACTCTCAGCAGATTTCATTATTTTATAACCCACACTCCTCTTTCATCCTTATCAGCCTCCCTCTGCCTCTCAGTCAGGCCTCTATGAACTCTACTGTGGCCTCCTTAACCCATTATGCAACCTCCATAGATAGATTGATAGATGATAGATAGATAGATAGACAGACAGACAGACAGACAGACAGACAGACAGACAGACAGACAGATAGATAGATAGATAGATAGATAGATAGATAGATAGATAGATTTACTGTGATATACATAGATAGATAGATAGATAGATAGATAGATAGATAGATAGATAGATTTACTGTGTGATGTGTGTTCTAATAGCTAACATCAGTACTTAAGATTGGAACAAAAGAAACTGTGTTTGCCTTAGTTGACTATCAAGGGAAGTGGGACTGTTTAGCAAATTGATACAGATAAAACCACACTGTACCTTGTGAGTTTACTATTAGTTGATAAATTCTGACATTATGGAAAGACACAAATGTGTTCATTTTTTTTAACATAGTATACTCAAAACAGAAACCTTTCTGCTAGGTTACTCAAAAAAGCTGTGCGATGATACAACCCTGACACTCTGTTCCTCTGGAGAATTTCCTGTCCCTCTTGGCATGTGGATACGTGAACCCTTGGTGCATTGCTGGACTCTATGTTGCAGCTCCAGAGTTCCACTGTGCCCCACCACCCCCTGTCCATATGTGAGGCCTCACTCAAAGGACTCTGGGGATTGACTTAGGAACAAGAGACAGAAGAGTATGGCAAACTTTGTTGGCAGTGTGTGGAAAGGGTTGCAAGAGAAGGGAAACAATTCATGGCTTGAGGTTTTCCAAGGGCTATAGTGCAAGTGGGTAAGGAAAGGGGAACTCCTGGGGGAAGGCGACATTGGATAGGGGCATTCATGACTAGGTGATGTCAAGGTCACTCAGCAGTCCTGAGTTAGAGAATTTTGAGGGACCATAGCAGCTTGGGGGAGTCTCATAACCATGAGGTGTTGTCTTATCCAAGCGTAGATGATCAGGTTGAGGTTTCATAGAGGATGCCAAGAAAGTAGGTGCTGTATGGCTAACCATCTCTTTGTTGGAGCAGCTTTTAGACATAATGAGATATGCCAGACATAGACATGGTGGTACACATCTTTAATCCCTAGCACTCTGGAGGCAGAGGGAGGCAGATCTCTGTGAGACTGAGGCCAGCCTGATCTATATAAAATGTTCCAGGTCATCTTGGGCTACAGGAAGGCCCTGTCTCTAATTAATTAATTAATTATAAATGAGATATATGAAAATTTGGTTTTGACACAATAGGCTTTTGAACTAATGACTCTCAGCTTGAAATGAAATAAATAACTCAATTTCCAAAGGCCATTCTTGACTATTTGTGTACTACCCCAGCTGGGTTCTACCAAAGACCATGGCAAGACCACACTGAGATGAAACATTGTGCTCTGCCCAAAATGGGAATAAATGTATAAGAGAAGATTCTGAATAATCTGGGCACAATGTGGCTCTGTCTTGAAGCACTGTGTGACTTCAGACCATATCCACCCAGTTCCTCACTTGTGTTCACAGTGACAAATCTGGACTTCTTACTATTGGGCACTACTGATATTTTCTCTTTCCTGTCTTGAGAAAGTTATCCTGCTTGGGAGTCCTTAGACAATGCTTCCTGCATTACAATTTGCCTTTTAATTTTCTGAGATTACTTATAGTCTATTTCTTAGAATGTTAGTGCTAGAGAGGATCATACAAGTCAGTCTTTCCAACAGCAAAGTTCAGGGAAACTAAGTCTTAGAGATAACTTGGGAGCAAGAGTTCCATGACTTAAAACATTTAGGAAATGATTTAGAATCCAGTCTTCTCCTTGAACTTATGACATGGTTTCATAGTAAGTGATCCTAGATTATATAGGAGTGAATCATGAGAGGGTAAGTAACATGCAGTACAGTCCCTGGAGACATGACAATATCCTGCTGAGACAGAAAACTCACAAAGCCCTGAGGTCTTCCAATAATTAAGGAGCTCACAAGGTAGAAGAAGCCAGATGCTAGTGTTATTTAAATTTTAATATGGATACATACTGTGAGGCTGGGGGCTGAAGAAGGGAGAGGGAAGCTGAGAAAGATGAATTGGTCGTTGGTGACAAACCATGGCAACCACACAGGGCCTTCCCCCTTACCAAACTAACCAGAATTTTTGGTGCAATTTTAGTCATGTGAACCAAATGTCTAACCACATGCTGTGGGTTATGGGGATTCTCACACTCAAAATCATCTACCTAAATGAATGAACTCTGGGTATAGTCAGGGTCCCGCAAGAAAAAGAAAGATCTAAGCCACTTCCTTTTTGTCAGAGTCCTCTGATGTATCGTTAAGAGCACAAAATAAGATGGTCAAACTCATAATCATCTATCTATCTATCATCTATCTGTCTATCATCTATCTATCATCTAGCTATCTATTATCTATCAATCTATCATCTATCTATCTGTCATCTATCTAGTGCCATACCTATCTATCTGGCTGTCTATCTACCTATATCATC
>NW_008357929.1:650197-679924 GCF_000622305.1 Nannospalax galili
ATCATCCATCTATCTATCTATCTATCTATCATCTATCTATCTAATCTATCTATATATCCTAGCATTTTTTTAACATCAGTGTTGTGAGATGCAAAACTTGGTCTCACACTATTTTCCAAACTTTGTGTCCAGATGTGAGACTCTATTTGGAGACGGTGCAAAAGATGAAGCAAGGCCTGGCTCCTGGCCCTCCTGCTCCTTCCCTGGGGTGACTCAGCGACTGTTTCCTCCACCTAGGTCAGAAAATCAGAGATTCAGTACAATGGAGACCGGAGGCTGGGCTGTCTGAGTCTTTGCTACAGAAATCCCTGTGATGTGTTCAGCTCCTCTGCTTACTTTTGTCTTTTTATGTTAGAACATGGAAACACAGTGTGTTCATCAGCCTTCCATCCTGACGAAAATATCTGATACAAATAACTTCCTCAGGAGAAAAGAATGATTTGGACCTATGGCTTCAGAAGCTCCAGGCCAAGGTTGATTGGTTCATTGATTTGGGGCTTAGGGTGAGGAGAGCACCCTTGTGAATGTACGACAGAGAAAAGTTGCTCACCTCAAGACATTCAAGAGACAAAGAAAGAGGTGTGGGGCTGGGGTCTCCATCCATAACCCCTTAAAGGCCCCAGTGACCTCACTCCTTCTACTAGGCCCTACTGCTTACAGATTCCACCACTGTCTACGTCTTTAGCATGTGTGCCTTTGAAGGAATCTTTTCCCCAATTGTAACAAACAATCTTAAAAGAATTCAACTGCACTGCATTCTCCCACCTCTACAGAGTTTAAGCTTTGGCCTTCACTGTCGTTACAGTGGAACTGTGAAGCTAGAGAGGTGTTGGGTGAAGTGGCACAAACCTGTAATCCCAGCTACTTATGTGAAAACTGCAAGTTCAAGGGTTTTCTGAGCCCCAGTGGTCAATGCCAGTCTGAGAAACATAGTGAGATCCTGACTTAAATTTTTTTAAAAAGTTAAAAGAGGGCTGGAGATGTAGCTCAGTGATAGAGCAGTTGTTTAGTGTGTGAAAGCCTTGGCTTCAATCTTCAATACCTGAAAAAAAGGGAAAGGGAAAAAATGACGGAGTTGAGTGGGTAACAACGTGGTCAGATGGTCAAAGTGTACATTTGAGCTCCACCATCTGCCAAGTGTGTGGGTGTCTTGGTCTCATAACCCCTCAGAGGACTGTTTTAAATGACAGGTCTAACAAAGCACTTGGCTTTGAACTGGGAAATGTTCAATAAATTATAAGTACAATATTGTGTTCGCATTACATGTCTCCTCGTTTCATTAAACAGTCTTCCTCCTTTACATTGCTTTAAGATTTCTATAATATTTGATCTTGTGGATGGACCAAAATTTCACAAATTCATATTTTTCTTCATTGTAATAAGTGTCACAATAAATTCTTTGATGGCCAGATATTTGCATAGCCACAACTATTTCAAGATAAATTTCTCAAGTATTCATTTCTGAGTCCAAATTTTCAAAAATTGCCACAGTGGCCCCAGCTTGCCACTGAAGTTTTCTGGATTATATATTTCCTAGTCCTTAACAATGAAGAGGAAATATGCTTGAAACTTTGCCCGGTTTTCTTTTGAACTTCTCCAAAGCATTTGACCTCTGCCTGTGACCTTTTCTAGTGTAGCAGAGGTTTCACACTTAAGAAGTGGTTCAGGGACACCAGTGGAAGAAACCATCTGCCCTGAAGTTCATTCAAAAAGCAACTGCTCTTCTTCAAACTCGGAGGTGCATGCAGAGTGGAGTACAATGGAGTTGTGAAGGGACTGTCCCAGGTTACCACGCAGAATGGCTCCTGCTCACTTTACTCTTTCTGCTGGAGGTGAATGTCCTATTTGTTGATATGCCTAGATCAAGCATTCCCTTAGAGGTACGGTGGTGTTTCCTGTCCCTTCTCTCTATCTCACATCAAATTAAGGCTGCCTTTCTCAGTAAGATGATTCCTGGTCTGCAGGAACCTGGACAATACATTGGTCCTTCTCCTACTCCTTAAGTTCTTATGCAGCTAAAGCGTTCAGTTTCCCCCCTTCAGGTGGAGCAGAAGTTGAAGTCTTACAAATACAAGTCCATTTCTGGCCCTCTCTTTCTCAAATTGCTTCTGAATCCTTTCTCTGCCCGCTCATGAGAGATGGGAGAAAGGCTGCTTTCTCCTCTCCACTTCCATCTCTGGAATCTGGCTTCCCTAAGCAACAATGCATTTAAAGACAAAGAGTCCTTTGTAGTTTGTAGTTTCCCATTGCTGCAGCACAATTATTCTGTGCTTTCTGTCTCCCACAGGTAAAGGAACCGAAGAGGCAATTTATCCTGAGATAAAGTTGTGAATTTTAAAGATGTCGTTTACAGAATGACTGTGACAGCTGGAGTTGTGTGTGTGGAGGGGGGAAGTTGTGGAGGGGTGTGGTGTGTGTTTTTGGTGGGAGGTGTGATATATGTGTGATGGGGAGTGTGGGAGTGCATGTGTGTGCAGTGTGTGAATGTGGTGTATATGTGTGTGTGGTGTGTGTGGTGTATGCATGTTTGTATGTGGTGTATGGGTGTGTGCATGTGCTATGTGTGTGTGGTGTGTATGTGTGTATGGTATATGTGTATGAGCGTGGGGTGTGTGCGTGTGGGGTGTGTGTGTGGTGTGTGTATGTGTGTGTGGTGTGTATGTGTATGTCTGTGAGGTGTGTGTGTGTGTGTGTGCGTGTGTGTGTGTGGTGCGTATGTTCAAGCCAATTTCTGTCTGCTTATTTGTTTATAGAGAACATCTTCCAGAGGCTTGGACATGACATAATTTTCAAAATTGTATATTGATAGAAGGAGTCTGTGATAGACGTCAAACTCCTCCCTCCCTCTTTTCTTCTCCCCCTCCATCCTGCTCTCCCTCTTCTCTCTACCCTCCTTTCCTCCTTTGCTTGCTCTTACAATCAACTACTCTCACCCAAGGTCAGAACAATCTAGATGCATCCAGATGAAGCAATAAGCTGACTATTGAAGACCCTTTCAGACCAGCTGCCTCCAGGTTGGGCCAAGAACTCCCACACAGGCTGCTGTGAGACGAGAAAGACTCCCTTTGCTGTGTGAACACTGTCCAGATAGTGACGAGGAGCCTGGAGGGACAGATGCATCAGTGACCACTTCATCAGCCGGACGCATGCTCAATTCAGGCTCGTCTCTCCTTTGCTCTTTGGAGAGTCTGAAGAATGGAGTTTGTTTCAGGTCCCACCCCTGACCTTCACTAGTTGTTCCCAGGAGGAAACACTGAAATTTTCAAGCCTCAGGTCCTTCACATAGAAAATGGTTACACTGATTGAGTCCCTGTGGGACAAGATTCTATAGACAGCAGCATTTTATCAGCTCCTTAGTATAGAAGGGTCTTCCTCTTCCTCCAGATTCTGCTTAAGTTCCACTCTCAAAGGACAACAGGGACAGTCTCAAGAAGTCAACTGTCACCTCTGGGTGTTGCCCTAATGCTGCTGTGGGCGGATGTATGTGATAGGGACCTCCTTCCCTGCAGGAGCATGTGGCTTTGTTGTAGGATGAGGCTGGATGCTGCAAAGTAACAGCAATGGGGCTGGTATGGTATTGTTTTTTAATGGAAAAAGAAATGTATCTCTCTCTCTATATATATATATATGCATGTATATTATCATTCATGAAATAAGGAAATTGAATTACAGAGTCTATGGTAGCCCAATGAAAAAGGTATAGATGTGCTAGGAATATGCTAGATGCAACTATAAGGCAAGACTGAAAACAGCACAGGGTCCAAGTGTGAGCTGTGCAGTGGGGCAAATCGACACAGCCACTTGATGTCATGCTGTGCCTCAGTTTTCCCTTATGAAAGAGGTTCATATCAGTGGTGATTTCATACAGTGGTTGCAAGGAGTAGATGATGGATTCATATGAAATGTTGGAGATGGTGCTTGGCTCTTAATAGACATCTAGTAAATATGAGTTGCTATTATTATTATTTTGGTCCATGACTTAGGTGATCACTACTGAGCTGATCAAGCATGGTGCAGCAGAAACCCTCAGCTGTTACAATGATCCAGCTGATATGATTTCACTGTGTTTTTTCAACAAAACTGTACAATTCTTATTTTCCCTGTGTATTAAAGGAAGTATTCATAATAATAAATGTAATTGGGTGGCTATTCTATGGGATTATTATGGCAAGTGATTCGATAGAATGTTCGTGGCTAGAATGGAGTCCTGTCTTGCTGAGGAGAAGGCCACTCATAAGACAGAGGAGACCAGAAAATTATTTTCCTCAGGTGGTTCCATGGAGAGGTAGACACCCCAATCCAGATGGGTGAAAGCATATGTGGATGAGACCAACAATCATCAGGTCTTCCAGGGCTTGGCTCCTGGGATGGAGAGGACAAAAGAGGCACGCACTGAGGAGGCAGGTCTTGGAAAGAATGGCTCATGGAGGGAAGGACTGGCTGATCTGATTGGTCTTATCCATTCGTCCAGATACAAAATCATGGCCTCAACCCTCACTCTGATCTTTCCCTCTTTCTCAAATTCTGAGTTCAGAAATAATCTCTCCTGGTGAGTCTGTGTTGTCTTAGACTAAAGGCCAACAGCCTCTGCCTTGCAAACTTCAATCTAATTATGGGGATGCTCCTTAGGACACTGTCTGGAAAGGTCGGGAGAACTGTGCAGACAATGCCAGAGGAGGACTGGGGTGGGCATCCTTCTCTCTCTCATACCCCTGCCCTGTTTCATCTGACAAGACTAACCTGCATCTTTCATAATACTTCATCCCACCCCAAGCCTCAACCCAATTTAGGTTACACCACAGAGGGAAACTGGAAGGAAAATGAAGATGCACTAACTCCAAAACACCCAGGGAAACAATGCAAAATGCTAGAGAAGGAGAATGTAACGAGTGACCTGCCCCTGAGCCCCATCCCTGACTACCAATGCCAGCATCTGTGGGCATGGTCCCAGGTGAAATCATTGGCAAAGTTCTTGATTGTTTCTAGCTAGCAGTCAGGGCTGAGAACTAGTGCTGGGAAAATAGAACTGGCTAAGCAAAGGGAGAAAGAAATGATTTCAGGGAACTAGTAGGACGCTGGCCGTGAACAGAATAATTGGACCATTCAGACTTGTTCCTGACTGGGCAGTCCAACAAGACATAAGATCTGTATAGCAGGCAAGGACTCTCTCAAATTCCTTGGAACACTTCAGACTGGGGAATCTCTGACATAAGTGATAAGGACATTTTTAGGATTCCAAGAAGTCTTCTCAATGAAACTACTCCCTCTTGTCTTAGAGCATCCACCTAGAAGCAGTTGCTTGTGATGAGGACTCTTGTGAATTGAAAGGGGTGGGATAAGTTGCCAAAAGCCTGTAGAACATCATTTTCCAAGCTCTCCACAACTTCCCAGCTGCTCTGCCTGATACATTAGAACCCTTTCCCTGAGATGTTTGTTTACTTGAAATGAATTATGAAAGTCAACATTAAACAGTGACTTGAAGGACATGCTAAAGACAGAGCTGGAAGACCCATTTTCCTGACTTTCATTCTAATACATTTCCAGTATAGTATGTTGGGGTGGGGGAGATGGGCAGTTAGCATTGATCCTTGTTAATTGGGATCATAGCAAAATGGACCTGATGATCTTGGTGACACTGAAACACATGTGGTTCCCTTAGGTGATGTGCTTGGTGGTAATCTGCCATGCTGGAACTCTGTAAAAGGATGATGTTGATTTCCTTGCACTATGTAATGCTGTGTATATATTCGCTTTGCAAGGTAGGTTTCAGTCCTTCAGAATCCACAGGGAGTAGCAGGAAGGATACTAAGAACAGGCTGGATCGCTTCACTAGTACACAGGCTGACATTTCCAGGGAGAACAGCCCTGGACTCCCAGGTTTCAGGCACACTTGAAGCTCTTCTCCCAGTTTATTACAAGCTCTTCATTTCCTGAAGGGCTCTTGAGATCACTCTGTTCTGGAGCATATACATGCTGGACACTGTCTCTTTAAATAACAGAGGCTGAGAACCTCTCAGGCCACCATGACATATCCCAGCATTGGACCAGCCCCTGAATAAACTGGAAAGAAGCCTGCCCTGGCTTCAGTTACAGGGAGCACCACCAGGGAACATCTTGGAGAGTCTGGCTGGAAGCAGCGGGGCTCAGAGTCTGTCTGCTGTGGGTCTCCAGCTGCCCTGTGGGGAGGGCTTGCCTTCCATCCTTTGCATTTGACTGCAAAGAAATTCGTGTGGAGGAAGGGGGTTACACTGCTGTCTGGTGAGTTTTATTGGCAAATGGTACCTCTGGGTGGTGTGCACTTTATAGAATTGCTCAGTCCAGTCCTGATCCCCTGCAACCTGTGAATGGAAAGAGACTATAATAGAGATGGTACATAGGTGCAGGAAGTGACAGGGGCTCAGAGGAGTTCCTAAATCTGAGCTAGGTCTGTACTAGGTCTGAGAGCATCAAGAAACCTGAGTACATCCAGACTGGAAGGAAGAAGGAGGTCTAGATGGTTCTTCCATGATTGGGAGCAGCAGTGTACATATTGGCAAGTGGGTCTGGTAAGCAGGGTACAGAACCTTTTCCACCTGTGGCCGGCTGGACCTGGGTGTGGCCCAGCTTTCTGAGCACTTCCTCAGAAGCATTTCCTCTCTAGTCCTGGGAGCTAGCCAGGAAGCAGGAGGCAGAGAGGGACAGATGGGGCCACCCTTCTGGCAGCTTATAATGTCGTGATGACCTAGGTGATAAATACTGAGTCCCCAAAGAGGAAGGAGCACTGGCAACTGTGGGTACAGTGGCAACATGTGCACTTTTTTATATGCATATTTGACTTCATTAAAAAGTTTCCTTGAGAAACAGAAAGAAAAGAGAGTTCTGAGTTAAACAATGGTGATAAAAGTGTTTAGAACAAATGTGGCTATGTAAGTAAAAGGGCAGCATACAACTAGACAATGACATAGAGCACATTTGGCTTATAAAATGACCCATAAAGTAGGGGCAGTGCTTCCATTTCCTGATTTAGTCTCCCTGGGCATGTACTTTTATGTAGCTGTTCCACTCAGGCCATCTTAAACTCTTATATTGTCAAACTGCACAAGTCTACATTGAAGGGTTGATGTGAGAGTTAAATGTGGTATTTTTCTAATAGTGGCAAGTTTAGGGGCCAGGCCTGTAGTTTGTTCTAGCTTTGAGCATGTCTTCTTTAAGAATACCCTTAGTTGCCGGCAGAATTAGTCCTTTGCAGATGAAAACACTGATGCTCCCTGAGCTTTATAAATTGTTCAGTTACAGGAAGAAGCAGGGTCATTAGGTGTGTGTGAACAGAGCCCTGGCCCTAACCACTGCATTGGACTGCGGCTCATCCTCCCATGTGCCAGGCCCAGGTAAAGCACCTGGCACAGAGGGAACACTGAATAAAAATTTCACGAGTATGCTTTTTAATCTGATAAGAACTTTCTAAAGACCATTGTTTTAAGGATTTGTCAAATTAATTTTTACTTAAAGAGTAAGACTAAATACTATGGAATTATCTGAGTCAGTTAGGGCTTTATGACACACTGCATTAATAGATAGGGAGGGTGTGGGTGTGTAGGTAGAGTCTTCTTGTTCAATCAGCCAGCACAGGTGACCTGTAGGCCACTTGGGCTCATCTACAAGCAGCGTGGCTATCATCCTCTCCCTCTGTAGCTCTGAGTGGTCACACCCAGGCGCCTATGAATCAGCTGGTTTCCCTGGCTGCTCTTCTAGCACCTCAGATGGCCACTTCCCTCATCCCCTACCCACATGGCCAGGACTCCAGCCAAGGGTGGGAGCCAGGCCAGACTGCCTCAGGCAAACTTCGCCTGGAGCTTACATGCACTTGTGATCTGGTTTTGTTTAGGCTAGGAGGAGTGGGATCCCAGGGCTTTCTGTCCCATAATCAGCCTGGCTTTTCCTTTCGTCACATTCTCATCCAAGCAGGGCCTGATGGACAGGTCCCCTGAATCCCAAGAAGCCAGCACACTTTCTAGGTGCAGACAGGGATAGAGGGGACAGGTATGATGAGGGTATGAGGGCATGCTCAGTCAGTATTCCAGAGCTGGCCAGGTGTGCCAGCCCCTGAGAGGTAGAGGGTGTCTTCTAAAGCTTAAACCTGAAGTCCTGGCTGAGGATAGGAGTCTAATTCCCTGTGGGCAGTCTGCATCACTGTGCCCGGAAACCCAGCACTGAGCACTCACAGGATGACATCTGACAAGCTTTTCCCACGTTGGCTGATGGGACCAAGGGAACAGTTTATTGGTCAACAGCTTCCACGAGTACCCGTGGAGCCCGGGAGAGGTGGGAGGTGAGCAGCTTAGTGGTGTCTAGTCGAAGTCTCCGAGGTTTTGCAGAGATCTGCTGCTCCCCCCACAACCCCCTGCGTATTTAAGGCCAAGTAACTGTCTTGGGCTGCCTACGCGCCCGCCCCGCCTGCCCCCTCTCCTGGGGAGGCCCGCCCTCCAGCACACGCTGACCCAGGGACACACCCTACTGCAGCGACGCAAACAGGGCGTAGTTCCCGTTAAAGGGGAACGCCGGGAGCCTCCCACTGGCCCCTTGCATCGCCCGCGCACGGTCCCGCAGCACAGCTGTCTTTGGGGACATCAGCGACTCAGCATTTACAGCCGAGTTTGTGCCTGAGGCAGCTCTGCTTGGAGACAGCCGTTCCATTTGCACTGTAAGTAATTTGGTGGGGAAAGTGAAGATGGAGGAGAAACGCGGGCTTCTTCCGTCGATGAAATAGCAAAAGTGGAGAGCAGGCGCGGTCCTGGCCAAGTCCTCTTGGTGGCAGGAGACCCGGCTCCTGCTTCCTTCCTACCCATCCCAGAGGGGCACACCAAGGACTGTCACTACCATGTGCAGACCTCACTGGAGAGGGTAGTGATGGTGTCTGGATAGAGGGTGGCTAAGGGTGGCTTAGGAAGTCTTTGGGGATGCTTTGGGAAAAGAACTCCTCCAGTGGGTATCCATCTCTGCGGTCCCTCAGGTTCTAGCCACAGGTCCGATCATCCTCTTGCTCCGGGTCACTCGGAATCATCGGATATACTTTTAATCTTCTAGAAAGCATCAGAAAATCCTTTTTATTTCTTCTGTGCATCCCTGGGTTTCTTTGGCTGTATTCCTTGGGAGGAAAATGGAAATGTCTGGGATAGAATGCTTGTTAAAAATAATTGAAAAGTCTCCCTGGCCCAAGAATAGTCCTTAAGTGGTCCTCCTAGATTCAACTAGTCATTCCCAGTTGTACACATCTTTTGTGGGGTCATCGCAAGCTTTAGCTCCCCACGGTCTGTGAAGTGAGGGCATAGGATCCCACGACCTCGGAAACAAGTCCTGTTGGCTCTGATCCCTGGAATTCTCAGATCAACCCCAGCGATCTGCCTCTCCTTCCCGCCAGACAGCGGCACCCCTTGGAACGAGCTCCTCTGGCTTGGCTCTGGGCGCGTCCACTCCGGATGTGAGACTGGACCTCGTCCGCGTGGGGTTCCAGGAGGTCCAGACGAGCGCACGTGGGTTTAGCAGGCGCCTTTCGCCCGCGGTCCCCAGGGGCTGCCGGGGAAGGCACAGGGCACGGCGGGCGGGAAGCGCGGGGGCCGGGCACCCTCCCAGACCGCCCTACTCCCGGGTCCTGAGCCATCTCTCCCCATCCGCCAGCGTCTAGACCCGGCCAGGGGCGGGATGGCTCCTCCAGGCTGGCAAAACCGGGTGGAAACTTGGAGGCAAGCAACGGAATGCAGGGCGCGCTGGGGTCTGGGAAAGCAGCCTCCGGCCGTGGGCTACCCTAGTCCCCTGGCAGGAATCCCTGCGCGGCTGGCTCTCGCTCCCTTCCTTCCACCCCCGGGAATTCGCCCTGTGACTAGCCCTGGAGCGTGGCCTCTGTGGCCTACCGACTCCCGCGAGCCCCAGGAGACGGCCGGACCAGGAGTGCTGTCATTCTGGAAACCCCTCTCCTCCCCGCGCCTCGCGGGAGTAAACGAGACGTGCACTGCGCTTGTTCCTTTCTGAGGCCAAGGATGTTGCGTTGCTGGCCGGCCTGCCGCCTCTGGGCGGGGAAGTGGCGGGCGGCTGCCGCCCCCTCCTGGCGGTGCGCAGGACCCTCCCCCGATGCTCCTCCTGGGTCCTCCCTGCGGCTGGAGGGCCTGGACCATCTGCCTCACTCCCGCCTCCCTCTCCACACAGGCAGAACTCCGCGGAGCCCCACTCGCAGCCACCATGCTTCTGCTGTTGCTGGGAATCCTGTTCCTCCACGTCGCAGTGCTAGTATTGCTGTTAGTCTCCACCATCGTCAGCGTGAGTGCCCGAGGGCAGGGGCGGCTTCCCAGAGGAGGGTGGGTTTGGGGGGTTAAGATCCCAGCCTGTGCTTCCCCAGCTTCCAAACTTGCTTGTTAGTTGCAGAGAATTGCCCAGGGCGATATTTTTGCACTTCCTGATCATCTGCTTCTTTTCAGGGTTTGATTTTTGATTATTTGTTTTTGTTTGTTAGTTTAGAAAGTCAGAACAGTTTCTGGGTAGGAAGAGAGAAAACTCTGGAAGAAGTCAGCTAGCTGCTCTGGCCTCTAAGCCAAATGGTTTCAAGGCTGCTGGAAGGTTCCTGGCTTCTATTTGATAAGATTGTGTAGCATTCTTTTACTTGATGTAGCCTCTTAGAGAAGTAGTGGGTGGTTGATGATTTGTTTTGCCCAGACGGTAGATTTTCTTCTATACAACACTCCTTTAAGAATTTAAGCTATTGCCGGTAGTGGTGGTGCACACGGGTAGGTAGGATATGCTGAAGAATTGAAGTTATGGAGTTAAAATGGACATTTCTGGAAAACATTCACACCTTGTTAAACAGCCCTCAGCTTGTCGGGGAAATAACTGGTTACGAAACTCCCATCCATTTTAAATCCGTTTTCTTGTTCATGAAGATGACCTAGGACAGTTTATGTGAGTGGCTTGACCATCTTTAAGTAAAACAAGTTGTATGTGATTTTCTGATCTTTTTAAAGAATAATTATGTTAGGGATGTGCAAATTTCTTTATCAGTTAAAAGTATCTTTACAAGATCTCAATTATGACTGATGCTAATCTTGTCAGATTGATACAAATTGTAAGGACCTGGGATATAGCTCATTTGGTAGAATGCTGGCCTAGTGCATTCTGAATGCTGGTTTAATTCCTAGCATCACATGGAACTGTGTGTAGCAGTACATGACTATAACCTCAATACTTAGGAGGTGGAGGCAGGGGGATCAGAAATCCAGGATCATTCTTGGCTCTGTAGAGAGCTGGAGGCCAGCCTGGGCTACCAGAGACACTATCTCAAAAATAAATAAATAAAGAAGTTGGCTTAGAGAGGTGGTGGCTTGGGAACAGTACCTAGGAGGTGAGAGGGAGAGCTTGAAGGCAATCGTCTTTGGGTGAGTCCCTGGTTCCAACTATGCCAAACACCCCTACATGTAGCAGTGTGTGTGTGTGTGTGTGTGTGTGTGTGTGTGTGTGTGTGTGACTTTTCCCTTCCCAAAGTGCTTTTCATGAAACTGTGCTCCCACCTCCACATGATGTCTGTAGCAGACTGCCACCTCTCTCATCTCTGGATCATGACTAAACTTTACCAGAATGTGACTTGTGCTGAAGCACACTGGGCAGGACAGGGAGGGCTAGGCAGCCAGGTGATGAGACTGCTTCTTTCTGTCCCTCACCCTGCCCCTCTGCCTCCTTACTCCTCACTGCCTCACTAATTGGGGGTATCTGATTCTTTCCAGCAATGGCTGGTGGGCAATGGACACACGATTGACCTGTGGCAGAACTGTACCACGTCTTTCTCTGGAGCCGTCCAGCACTGCTACTCTTCATCTGCGAGTGGTAAGACTGTCTTTGTGCTCTCCAGACTTGTCCTTAGGGGTTTCGTTCAACATACCGAAACAGCAGTTCCTGGAAGCAATGAGCTAGAAAGCCGCTGCCAGGAAAGGTGGAATGTGTCAAGAGCCAGGAAACCAACATGGGGGGGCTGGCTATCTCATGAGGGAAGCTAAGGGTTCTGAGTGTCATTGTGATTCTGCCTAAGCAGTGGTCTCAGCCCCATCCCTGTCACCTTTTGTAATGTTCTTTATGACTAAAGAAATGTGGACATAGGTACTCAGTAAAGGTGATGTGCCAGACCCACCAGCACAGGTGATATAATGGACATTTTTGGTTTGGTACCTGACTCAATCTGAAATGTCTTGCCTCTTTCTGCTGCAGTGGCAGTTGGGCCTTCCTGAGGATAGTCCAGCTAGATTTGTGTCCTCTGGTTACCAGACTGCTTTCCCAGGTCTTGGGGCTCAGTGGTGCCACTCAGCATAGCCTATGAGTGCTTCCTGATTGTAAGCTGGAGATTGCAAAGCCCTACACTTAGCCTGTGGGCCCTACTCTACATGACTGTATTTCTCCTCTGATCTCAGCATCTTTGCCTAAAAGATATTAGAAACCAGACTGAGGATCAAGTCGAAGGGACACTTGGTACTGGAAGCACCCATAGAGCCTCCACACACCCAGAAGGAAGGCATGCTCAGCAGGGAGCCTGTGAAGTGGGATGCTTAGAGGCAGACATGAATAGGACTGGCTATTTTGGTGGCTGAGTAGGCCATAGAGATTGGTGCTACAATCTGGTCTTGCGTTCCGAGGGACATGTCCTGGGCCTGGGGAGGAAAGTGGCTGCAGATCATGAGGTGCTCTGGAATTCTGGGTTTGAAAGGCCAGTTAGGACAACTTTCAATCTTGCTCTAACTGCTCATGTGTATTGTGTTAAGATGCTACGCTTGGGGAGGGCACCCAGCTCAGATCAGTTAGAGCAGGCGCTGAAGTGACCCTTGGCTGTGTGAAATCTAATTTCTTGGTTGGATTTCCCTTCTCTGTGCTCTGTACACAGTGGTATTCAAGTGTGTCATCGGAGCATGGCAAATGAAATGCCTTAACTCCAGTAGAAACAGGAGTTTCTGACATGTTCATATAGGGAGGACAGGCAAGGAATAAAAAGATCTGTTTCAAAATTTCACCATCTTGGGGCTGGGACAGGGTAAAAGATCCAAGTCCTATAGAAATGGGCAATGTGCCTTCTGAGAGTGTGAGACATGTTGAATGAAAACCATCCTAGAGACTGCATGGTAAATTGACAGCCAAGTAAATGAAATGCTCACGAGTGCCTGAGAATATGATGGGTTTGCTGCTGGTCTCCAAAGCCACAGCTTTCCGTTTCTCCTGCCTCAGGGTCTGGCAGAAGTTCCCTGCACATTCATGATGGGACGCGCCTGTCTCACTATCGACACCTAGTGGTTATGGGTGACAACACAGCCTGCAAAGGGCAGCCTTCTCTAAGGCTCTGAGCTTGGTGTCCACAGGCGCTGTCCCCAAGTGGCATCTGGCCACGCTGGGTTGGCACGGAATTCTGGACTCATAGGCCCGGAAGGGAGCAGTTTTGGCAGGCGTGTTAAAACCGCCTGAGTTTCAGCAGAAACGAGGCGGCAGAGGAACTGCTAAGTTGTGCACAAACTGTTCAGCAGAGAGAGGAAGATACAGCTTTGGGTGGCCTGTTATTGACCCAAACTGGGCACCTTCCCACATTGTAAATAACTGTCCCTTCATGCAAGAAGCAGATGTCTCTTAAAGAAACACAAGTGCTGTTTTAAAGGGGACACTTACCTCTCAACTTCTCCTCGTGTGGCAAATTCACCTTTCTGAGCTCACAACGACTTTGTTCATGTCATTGGTGTGATTGGAGGTCTGCTTGGTGGTTTTCCTGGGGACCCTAAGACATAGCTTTTACAATAAGGACCTTTTGAGGAATTCCAGACAGGCCCCAAAGAAGCTGGGCTTGTTTCCACTTGGGCTTATTCTAAATTAGAAGTTTCCACTTAAACTTCCCCAGTAGTAATTATTTCTGCTGACGTCTCCCTGGCCTGTCAGCATGTTACAGCCTCAGCTCTGAGTCCTCAGGCCCCTAGGCCTGCTTTGCTTTTCCCGTGGTGTTCAGCAATGAGTTGTATGAAGATAGGTTTAGAAAGTACAGAACTTTGAAAGCACTGGACTGCCTTCATGAATGAACTGCACTTACCTTGTATGTGTTTGCTCTTAGAATGCTGGAAACATACTTTTGAAGTAATCCTTGATATGATTTGTAAAGAACGTGTAGCAAGTATGCCATGTGAAATTCCTCAGTTTACACAACTAGTTCCCCTCCATCCTCATGGGATTTTGCTGCTGCCCAGGTTGACTTTGAAATCCTGAGCTCAAGAGATCCCCCTACCTCAGCCTCCTGAGTAGCTGGAACAGTACTGGCATATGCCCCTATGTCAGCTCTGACCCATTGTTTATTCTGAAGGGACTTTGATACTCTTCCTGTCTCTCCAGGGGGCCTGTTCTGCTTTGTTTACATTACAGCCACTGTCACTTGGCTGGGGCCTGCTGGCATGCACTCTGAGGTAGCCCAGCATCTGTGCTATCAGGCTTGAAGATGTATCAGAGCTTTCCTTGAGCCATTTTTTGATGTGGGAGTTAGTCTTAGGTGCCTTACCAACTGCTCTCAGCCTCTTCTGACTTCAGTTTTTCTAAACCAGGTTGCCTGTTTTCTGGCCCCTGCTTGATACTTGCTGTAGTCAGAGGTTAAGTGGTCAGTATCCCTCCACCCCCTCAATCCCTGCAAGCCTCAGGAGCTCTTGGCCTTGGCAGTAGGGCTTTACCCCTGGTGATACTGAGCCTCACTAAGAAGTCGGGATAAATGTCCAGGCATGAGTCACTCACTGTCAGATGCCCGTGGAGAGGGGGCAGGCAGACAGTGCCAGAGTTCATGGAGGAAGTGGAAGGGCAGTCTCCAGTGGGAGGTGGAATATGATCCATCCTCCAAAGGATAGGCAGGATTTAAGTAAATACAGGCAAGGGGGAGGATGCTCCCTGTCTGGGCATAGTAGACCAGTTGTCTAATATTCTTGTTGTTATTACAACTGACTGCACAGCACAGAACATCTTCAAATGGTAGTTCCTTAAATAAGTTTATTTTCCTCTCTTTCAAAGAAGACTGAAAGTAGATAGCCCAAGAGAGGTGTGGGTTTCATGAAATTTTTAGAAAACTCTTTCTAGCACATTTCTTTGCCATCTTTTGGGTTTGACTCTCATTCTTGTGGATGTAAAAACTGATAGGGCTGTAGCTACCTCCTCCATGCTGTAAGCATTAATGGAATGTGTCTGAATAGATACACATTTTTCCCTCTTTTATTGAAGCTTAGTCACCAGACCATACCTTATTTATTTATAAAAGAGACTGAGAAATGAGTAATTAACCTCCTGGGAGGCAGGAGTTCTTGATTTATAGGTTTAAATTTTTAAAATTTATTCCCATTTTATGTGTATTAGTGTTTTGCCTGCATGTATGTAAGTGCACCCATGTCGTGCACTGACTACGAAGGCCAGAAGAGGGTGTCTGATCCCCTGGAAGTGGAGTTATAGACCATTGTTAGCTGCCATGTGTGTGCTGGGAACTGGAACCTGAGTCCTCTACATGAGTAGCCAGTCCTCTTAACTGCTGAGCCATCTTTCCAGCCTGATTTGTAGAAATTTAAAAGCAAGAGCCCTGGTTCACCTGTCCTGCAGTGCATGTCTGAGTCTGCCACAGTTTCAGAGCCCAGCTGCAGCATTCTCCAAGGGTTCAGTGTCTCCAGATCCTGAACGCTGTCAGCTTCTCTCTCCCTTCGTGGAAACATCTGGGTCCCATAGCCATCTCACATCTTGTTTGTCAGAGCCACTGAGGCAGCTTCCGACCAGCTATGCCCGTTCTTGTTCCTCCAAGGTTGAGTTCTCAAATTAAATCCAGGATGAAGTTTTTAATAATAAGACCTGATCCTGTCACTGTTTTCCAAGCTTTCTGGGGTTCCTCATTGACCTTCATCATCAGATGAGAGCACGGTCATGCCATGGGGATCTGCCAAAGATCTCTTCCTTTCCCCCATTGCTCTTCTCCTCTTAGGAGTTCAGCATTCCCTTCATTCCTCAGATGTAAACCTCGCACTTCAGGATTCTCCTCTTCTTGCCTTCCTTTCTTCCTGTCTTCTTTCCTTCCTTCCCTCCCTCTCACCCGTTATTTCATTCAGAGCTATTTGTAATACTTACAGTATGCCACAGGCCATTGTAGAACTGAAGAGAACACTAGAGCAAACCAGAGCTCAAGGCATGCTGGGAAAACCAGCCAGTGAGCATGGATTGATTTGGGGGCCATGAAGAGAACAGATGGGGGATTGGGATAATGGGGGGTGTATGCTATGGTGTGTGTGTGTGTGTGTGTGTGTGTGTGTGTGTGTGTGTGTGTGTGTGTGTGTCTGCCTGTCTGTATGTAAACCTGTTTGGAGTTAGAGAATGGTTCCAGAATCAGCTGTGTAAACATATCAGGGAGGTTCTGGGCAAGGGTACCACCAAGTGCAAGATCACCAGGAGGGAGGGAAAGGTGTCTTGAAGAAGGAACAGAGAACAAGACTGCACAGTGGGAGCAGAATTGGGGGTATCCCTTTACAGATTATCCCAAAGATCCTCCCACAGTCTAGAAAGGAGTGATACCTGTAGAGACCTTTCTAGCCTTTGGATCACGTTTAGATCTGTTCTGTACTCTGAAGGATCTGCTTTCTTCTAAAAGCACTGGTAAGGCAGACTGTTGCTTTCTTACTAGGTACCCCATACATCTGGATGATAGAGTTCTTACCACTTTTTAAAAATCTTTTCTGCCTTGTAGGTTTTCCTCCTAAAGACCTTTGCTTTTACAATCAGAGAATAGCTACAGAAAAGATTTCAAGTTAGAGAAATTAGCCTTAGCTGCAGGCATGGTGGACAGGACCAGGGGGCAGGTTCTACATCAGCACAGAGAGGCAGGGTTGGCTAAGGGTAATATCTGGGGCCTTTGTTTTCAAATTGGTAAGACTTGGACACTTTGATTCAGGTGGGGAGTGTGTCAAGCTTTTTCCCCGAGTCCCTGTGAGTGAGCTGATAATTTACTGCCCCAGAGGATCTGGGCAAAGCATTTGCTTAGCTGTTAAGTGAATCAGTGCTTTATGTTTTGAATTCTCATTTATCTAAATACACAGAAGCACTTTCTGACTCTTAGAAGCATTTTCCGACTCTTAATTTCACCTGCGTGGACCTGGCTGATAGCAGAAGAGGCAGATGCCAGGCCGCTTGTGTGTCTGAGGCCAGAAGGGCATAGCCTGGCCTCGGTGTAGTCATTGTGGGTTTTAGGAAGGGCTCAGCAGAGCTCGCCTTTGGGAAAGCCCAGCTTTATGCCCTACTCCTACATGCAAAGTGCTCTGTTTTGTTGGAAGACAAGGGCCTTGGCAAACTTTTTCAGACTGAAGGGTTGACACATGAAATGTTCCATTCTTGAGACATCTTCATTTGTAGAGAGAAGAGCTGTACTCAACTAGAACATGAAGAGAATAACTGGGCCCTCCTCTAGTCACCCCAAGGCATGCTTTTCTCCTCCAGTGGTGGTCAGTGCCCTGCAGCCCCTCTGATGAGGTTGGACAGTTCAGCCTTAGAGAGCAGATGGAGCCTAGATCAGAAGCCAAGGAGACAGGCATTCCTTGCCCCTCTCTTTCCATCCTAAACAATAGCAGCAACAACAAAATCGTGATGTTCAGTCGGTTGTGGGTAGCTTGGACTGAAAACCAGAAAACGTGAGTCTTGCCAGTGTTGGCAGCCCCCAGCATACACTTTTGGTGGTTTCTTTTGTCTCTCTCTAAAATTATCCTAGCCTCTATCTCTTTCATTTGGTGGCATTGCCATCTTGGCAAGGACACCAGACCATTTCCTTGCCTGTGGCTCAGCTTTGGGTCAGACTTTAGAAAACACGGAGGCCCTATGTGTTTATGGGTTCATGTTGTATAATTAAAAATCTCTGTGGCTCCCCTCAGGCCAACCCATAATTTCTACACTAGTAGAAGCTCTTGGTTTTACAGGATCTTGTGGATTCCTGAGACTCTGGAAGAAAAAGTGAAATATAAGGAATGAGATGTGATCATTTTAACCCTTGACTTCCTCACTAGATGTCAGCATCTAAGAGTTAATATAGAACATTCAGTCTTTGATGTTAAAAAACTTAAGTTGTGAGATTAAGGGAGGATCACCTGAGTCTAGGAGTTTGAGATCTGCATGGGCAACACAGTGAGACCACACTTCATAAAATCCCAATTTCAACTGCATCATGAGGATTTCACAAGAGCCCAGAAAACATCTTTTGTATTTCAAGAGCAGGAAAGGATTGGCCATGATGTGGCCTAAAGAGATAGAGGTCTGAAAGGAGGATATGTGGGATAGGGCCAGAGTATGGTCAGTAGTAGACAAGAGCGTTCAACACTGGAACCAGGGGTTATCTACTACCCTGTGTGTCAGACTGGAGACCTGTCCACAACAGACCCCACCACATATTCACCAATAGTGAACACTCCACCTTCAACAGAGCCTTTTGAGATAGTAGTGAGATCCATTCATCTGCTCTTCGCATATGTGGATTTCATTTTATATACTTCGCTCTTTTCCAGAAACTGGGTAAACAGGAACAAGAAAGACCAGGTCTCTCTCCACCCCACCCCCAGCCTTGTGGAGCTCACAGTTAGTTGGGGGCCACATGGGCTATAATCAATAGATAGTCCTGAGAGTGGAAAGTAGGGTTCAGAATGAGGTAGAAAGTTGTCTGGGGGAGGAATAGACAGGTGATGGAAGGCCTCTTTTTCACAATAATGTGACCAGAGACTTGAAAGATGGAGGGTCCCTTATGTGAAGAACAGTGCAAAGAAAATTCCAGGAGATAAAGAGCAGAGCCACAATGCTGAGGAGGAAGGAGTTTGGTGTGGCTGAGGGTACCAGCTGGAGAAAGGGGTGAAGTGAGGTGGGAGGGGGGGATTGAATGCTCAGGCCCCAGGAACCATGCTACTAGGAAGGACGATTGTGGCATCATTAAAGAGGGCTTGATATGACTTATGTTTTGAAAGCTCATTCTATGGGGTTTTTTGAAATGAATTTTGGAGAGAGGCAAGAGCAGAAACTGGAGGACCAGTAAGGCGGCTGTGGCATGGTCCAGGCTGGCAATGATGAGCAGGGTTTTCCTGATGACAGTGATGAAAATGATATAATTGGCCACAGCGGGCATTCTTCTGAGTAAGTAGGGAGTTGGTAGAGGCTTGGGTAGAGAGGAGGAGTTGGTAGAGGGAAGCAGACTGATAACAGCTTTTGCTGCTCCACCAGATGTAGGGGGTATAGACAGAATGATTAGAGATGATGTCTAGGTTTGTGGAGCCAGCAGCTTAGGTATGAAATGGGGTTTTGGACTGAGCTTGCAGGGATGGAAGAAAACAGGGTGTTGGGGGCATAGAAACCAGACTCTGTTCTGCTCGTCACAAGCGTCAGTGAGGTCTCTCTTGGATTTAGAAATCCAGGGCTCAGAGGAGAGGTTTGGCTGGATGCCTGCATTTGGGCAGTGTAGGAGGGTATTCAGAGTTGTGGTGCTGAATGGCAGGACTGGTGAGAAGTGAAGAAGAGAGGATGGAGAGAAGGAACACAGTCCAGAGCCGAGTCTTGGACAGTGATTACTGGGGTTCTGGAAAGGATGGCATCTGGGGAGAGCAACCTGGGATGTGGTAGGAAGCCCATGAGATGAAGTCATTTAAGACATTCCTTTGTTCGGCCCACACCGTCTTGCTGCCTGGTGCATCCACTTCTCAGTGCCTTCCTCTGGCCAGTGCACTAGACTTGGGCTTACCAAGTTCCATTGCCCTCTCTCAAAGAGTGAAAATCTTCAGGGCAGGGCGTGGTGGCACACACTTTTAATCCCAGCACTTGGGAGGCAGAGTCAGGCGAATCTCTGAGTTTGAGGCCAGCCTGGTCTATATAGTGAGTTCCAGGACAGCTGGGGCTACAGGGAGACCCTGTCTCAAAAAAAAAAAAAAAAAAGGTGGGGGGAATCTTCCTAGTGGCCTTGAAACAGCACAGGGTCACAACGATCTTTGTTCCACTTGACAACCCTTCAAATAGTTGATGACTGCAGTGTCATCTTGTGCTCTGGCTTCTCTGGAGTTAGTGAGATTCTGCTGGAGTCCCAGCTGTGTAAAATGTGGTCTGTAGACAGCAGGTGTGACCTGGCGTTGCCCCCTGAAGGTGAACCAGTGGTTTGGCTCAGCCGAATGACGGGTAAAAAACAAGTAAAGCTTTCTCTCCATGACACATCATCTTCCCTATGCCCTCTTTGCCTTTTGTGGATTCTAAATCCAACAATTGGCAGGGATGTCATTAACTCTAAGCTTGCAAGCACATGATTGTTTTCTCCAGCTCTGCCAGTGTGTTGTAGCAGAAAAACAAGACAGGTGGGCATCTGAAACCCTGCTCGCTCACACCGTCCTACCTCCAGCAGGCTGGGCAAACTGTGCCAGGTACCCTGGATTCTCAGTAGCAGGGTGGGTCCTGAGGTTGGATGTGGAGTCAGAGTCCCCTTCTACATGGGCCTTAGTACACAAGCAGTATACAATTGTGACATAGACCAGGCAGATCCAAGGAGGGCACCCTTGTGTTGGGTCTTGGGAATTGGGTAGAATATCTGGGGGTCTGGGGAACACAGATGGGTTTGGGGCTTGGGGAGAGGGGAAGGGTAGATGGCATGCTGTGTGCCCAGAGGGGTAGGGACTGTGTTCTTTCTAGCTCTTGATTTCTGTGGTAGCCTTTTTATATCTGTTGGGGGAAGAAAGGAGGGCCACTTCAGCTTTTCTTGTACAGAGAATTGCTTTAAATCCAAAGGATCTTGGAGGTAACCCAAGCATCCCTGTCCTTTCTCCATGTGCACAGTTTGATACACAGTGGAACCTGTAGTCAATTTCTATGGCTAAATTCAGTGTTTTCAAGGGGACTGTTTTTAAGCAGCTCCCTGGTAAATCATTTTGGAAAAACACTAAGCTTCCACAGTTAAGGAGGCTTTTTTTTTTTTTTTAATAAAACAACACAACTTCTTTTTTGTTGTTTGTTTGAGACAGGATCTCCCTGTATCCCCAGCTAGCCTACAATTCGTTATATAAACCAGACTGGCCTTGGTCTCACGGAGAGCCATCTGCCTCTGCCTCCCAAGTGCTGGGATTAAAGGCGTACCCCACCATGCCTGGCTATCTGGTGGCATTTATAATTCACTGCACAACATGAATGTCCCAAAGTCTTTTTTGTTGTTTGTTTGAGACAGGATCTCCCTGTATCCCCAGCTAGCCTACAATTCGTTATATAAACCAGACTGGCCTTGGTCTCACGGAGAGCCATCTGCCTCTGCCTCCCAAGTGCTGGGATTAAAGGCGTACCCCACCATGCCTGGCTATCTGGTGGCATTTATAATTCACTGCACAACATGAATGTCCCAAAGAGAGGTTAGTAGACTTGATCATGCATCCCACATCCCCTTTTTGTATCAGTGGTGGAGTGAGTCTTCAAAGAACATTCTCGGGAGATCTTCCTGTTTCTGCAGTTTTCTAACAAGGTACAAAAGAAGCCTCAAAGGTTTTCGTATGTTCAAGTAAGCTCAGGGACTTCGGTGCTGGAACTCCCTTTGCAAGTCCGAGAACCAGAGAGCAGAAGATATGGATGTCAGATCATAAAACTAGAATCAAGTTTGTGTGTCTGCCACAGGTCTTGTAATTAGGAGTATGTCTAATTGAATGGATACACAAGTTGAGCATCTTTTATCCAATAGGTTTGTAATCCAAAGGGTTTCAAATTTGGGATGTCTTTAGATTCCAGAATGCTTGCATATACATAGATGTGTTTGGGATGGAACCAAAGTCTAAGCATGAAATTGATTGATACATGTCTTCTACACATGGCCTGAAGATAATTTTCCACATTTTAGTGTACCTGTCACATTAGGTCAGGTGCAGAATTTTCCACCTGTGATGTCATGCTGGTTTCAGTTTTGGGAGCAGTGTGGAGTTTTGGATAAGTGAAGTTTAACCAGTTACACCGAAATCCCTTGGTGTGAGAGTCCTTTCCACCCCCTGAGTACTTTGCTCCAGCTGAAAAAAAAAAAACCCAAACCATAATCACCAGTTGAAAAAGCCTTCCAAGTGGCCTTCACAGTCCTTGTGAGCTCTGGAGTCATAGGCTGCTTTTCCATCTGATTTGCTGGCCATATGGTTCACTGGCAAAGTTAGCTGGGGACTTGAGTTTCATTTCAAACTACCATCTGATCTGCCTGGGGAAGAGCCTGAAGCCTTGAGGCAGAACCCACACTGGGCTCTGGGCAACTCAAGCTGGTGGGCGAAGGGTTAGCAGAGGCCACATTGTTCAGGATGGAGGCTGCTTGGAAAGCCAGATATTTCTGGAATGACATTCATAATGAAGAGAGGGAAAGTGGCAATTCTGTGTGAGGGTGGTGGGTTGGAGTTCCAGGGGTGGAAGTCCTGTTCTAGGGTTGTCATGTGATTTTGAAAATAGTGTAGTTCTGTGCCCATGGGTAGTATTAATTCTTGCTTTTGTGATTTCCCCCATGGTGACTTTCTTCAGTCTCCTCGGTGTATGCTCTATCTTACCTACCTTTCATTTTCAACATAAGTTTTTTTTTTTTTTTTTTTTTTCTTTTTTGGGTTGTGCTGGAGATGAAACCCAGGGCACAGGCTAGGCAAATCATCTAACTTCTTGGCTAAATTCCAAGTCCCCAACTTGTTACCTTTCTGAAATCAGAAAAATCTTTTTATGCATTTCCCAGGGAGGAGCAGAAAACAGGACTAAGGAGGGAGGGAGGGCTGGCTTCTGCGGATAATGAAAGATGCACATGAACTGTTCGTGCCTTCTGAGGCCTTAACCTACTAGACTGTAGGCCCTGGGCTAAGAATACAGATGAGGGGGCAGATGTATTTCCTCCTGTTTGGTTGGTCCTTGGCAGGAATCTGACCTTGGAGGGAGCTTGAATGATAGTACAGCCCAAGCATCTCCTGTATTGCTGGCGGGGAACTGGGCCTGTGTGCAGCCACAGCCCAGAAAGCTGTCTGTAGTCCTGGGACCTGACTGGAGCAGCAGGCCTGCTGAGAGCTGTGAGGCTTTTCATTCAGGCACTCAGCACCAAGAGTTGTGATTGGCTTAGAACACTGCCACTAGGAATTCCATAGAAATTTCCCAGTCATCTACTCTGCATCCGCGCCGAGTAGAATGACGAGAGGTTTACATGGGCTCTGCTAAAAGATCGTACACTTGCAATTTGTGGAGGACAGAGTATCATTAAACTGGGGCTTGTTCGCCACTTGGAATGTTTGCTTTGTGGTGCTCTGGCTCTGTATAGAACAGGTTTTTAATTGACAGCCTTGTGCCTTAAATTCTCCACTGTCATAATTAGCTCTTGTTTTGCTCTGGCAAAAATTGGCTAACTGTAACCAGGAAGCCAAAAGGAATCTAATACTTGATTTAGTAAATAAAGGTTATTGGATAAGTGGGCCACACCCATTGTTTTACATACTGGCTACGCCTGATTTTTTTTTCCTACAAAGACAGCTGAGTAGTCGCTATGGAAGCCCAGTGACCTCTAATGCTTAAAATATTCACCAGCTGACTGTAGACAGCTTATTCTCTAGACAAGTGCTTGCTTGCCTCCATGCTGGAGATTAGATAAGATCTGAAATCAACATTGTATCAAGTTGTGGTGGGTACTGCAGATCATTTGGCTTATGTGAACACTGTGGTCCTCAGTATAACACTCCAGAGAGCTTTTTCCTGCCCTTCACCATCAGCTATGTGAGTGAGGTTGGCTTTCCTCACCCCCTCTTTCTCTCCCTCCTTCCTTTCTTTCCAAAGGGACTGAACCCCAGGGTCTCACGCATGTTCCATACACATTTGTGGAACTTCTGCACCTTTGTTTAACAGCTTGTATAGCAACTCCTTTGTTTGATCATTACAGCCCTATAAGTTGGTTAACAAGTCAAGCAAGGGAAGAGAAATTAATGCCCCAACGAACAAATGGCAAATTAAACAGGTGGTCAGCAGAACCAGGAAACACAGCTATTCCTGAGCTGGTCTAATCAGACCATACACACACAACTGTTAGGTAGAGTCTGGCTTTGCTCATCTTTGCCTGAGCCCATTCTCACTCGGGATTAAGCACCTGGCCTTCTGGAGTGTGTGTTATCTTCTGTCTGTTACTGCTGCCCTGGTCACCTGTCTATTCCAGTTCTGATTAATGATTCTGGCTGGGGAGCAATGTCATCAGAGCTGAGGAGCCTCTTTAGGGTAATGTGAACTTCTCGAACAATGATTCAGCAGTTTGGAGTTGTCGAGAAGACCGCTTTCTCCAGGGCTTGACTCTATTCTTCCTCTGCTGCCCTTACTTAGCGTCTGATAATGGCACTTGGTAAAAAGAGGGTCTTCTTTTCTCTCTGTGCAGAAATCCTGCAGTTCTTTTGATACTTGGAAACTTGTTCTTAATAATTGACTGCAATGTTTTCTTTGCCTTATAATATCTTTCTATCTATGTCTGTCTACCTATCGATCTATCTATCTATCTAGTCTATCTATCATCTGTTTATTTTGTTTTTTGAGACAGGGTCTCATTATATAGCTCTGGCTGGCCTGAGACTCACTATGTAGACCAGGCTGGCCTGGAACTCACAGAAATCTGTCTGCCTCTAGAGTGCTAGGACTAAATGCATGTGTCACCATGCCCAGCTCTTTTGAACAATGCATGTTTATTCAGGTGATATAAATTCTTAATATGTTTTATTTTATTTATTATTAGTATATACACACACACACACACACACACACACACACACACACACACACTTGCACGCCATAGTGCTCGAGGGGAGGTCAGAGAGCAACTTTCAGGTGTTGACTCTTCTTTCACTTCGTGTTTCAGGAACTGAACTCAGGTGATCAGGCACACACAGAAGTACTCTTATCCCTGAACTATCTCACCAAGCCTATATTATCCACTCTTTCAATTTTCATTTTTTGGCCTTTTTGAAATAGGGTCTTCCTGTAGTTCTAGCTGGCCTGGAACTCACTATGTAGACCAGGGTAGCCTTGATCTTAGAGAAATTCACCTGCCTCTGCCTTTCAAGTGCTGGGATTAAAGGTGTGCCCTGGTCTACTCTTTAACAACTGGATAGATACAAATTGATATCACTTTCTACATGAGTTTCACATGTATTTCCCTGGTTATCTAGTGAGATTGAATGTCTCTTTACATGTCTCCTGGCTATTCATATTTTTCATTTGTGAATCACAGATCTATGAGTTTTAATGTTAACATTTAGCTAGCTGACACCACTTACCTGTTTGTATTCTTTCCATGTTGATTTGTAGGGTACAGATAATATACACTAAATTTGTGTGCATACATCCAAAGTTTTACTTCTGTCCTACTCTTATATTTTCTTTCAATGACTAGTACGCACTGCTTGAATTGCTAAGATGTTGTAATGTAAGCTTTGTATTTCTACAAATAAAATATTTTAATTATTATGGATATAGTTCATGAATTATATAATTCAATATATACATATTACATATAATGTAATAGACACACGAGGTATGTTTGATGCTGGTGATTTTTGTTTACTTTTTGGTTTTCTTCCATTTGTTTTATGTTGTTGTTTTTCTGTTTGTTGTTACTGTGCTTCATTCAAAATTTTCCTGGCTATTATTGTTCATTGTCTTTTATTTATTTAAGGGAAAAAATTGAGACATAGTCTCACATAACCTAGACTGACCTTAAACTTGCTATGAACTTTTTTTTTGATCGTCCTGCCTGTGCCTCCTGAGTGTTGGTCCATGCAGTGCTGGGGATGGAGCCCAAGTCTTTGTGCAGGTTAGGCAAGCATTCTATAAGTGGAATTGTTAGATGGCTTTTTGAATGACTTTGCCAAATCCCAGTTCCTCCTTCTCCACTCCAAAGTGTGGGTAATTTTATTAAACATCTTCTGTCATCTTTCTTTTATTTCACTAATCAGTTTTTTTCTATACTAATTCAAATTCATTTTGAGTTAATTCCATTCTTGCTTTTCTAGCTGAGTTGAAAATTTAACTCATTTTCTTTAATATTTTGCTAATAAGTGCATACAAAGATGTATATTTCCCTCTGAAATGGCATTGGCTGGAGCTCATCGGCTTGACATGTATGCTTTCAATATTGCTCCTTACTGATGAAATTTTCACTTATCATCTTGTTTTTAAATCAAAAAATTATCTAAAAACACTGTTTTAAATGTGAACATTTATTTTGACCTTTTTGGTTTTTTTTTCTGTGGTGGGTGTCCAACCTAGGGCATCGTACATGCCAGGAAAGTGCTCGGCCCCCAAGCTATACCCCCAGCCCTCGGTAGTTTGTTTTCGATTTCTAACTCTGGCTGCCATTAGTTATATTTTGTGCTTGTACCATTTCTGCTTCCCTGAGAATTGGGACTTTTTGCACCGCCTAATACATGGTCAGTCTGTAAGACTGTCCCATGTGGGTTTGAAAAAAATTTATAGTTTTTAATCATTTGGACACAAATTTTCTATACATCGAATTAGCTAATCCCATTGGGGAAGAATAACCTAGATCATATTTTTTTTTCTTTTCTGACTTATCTAATTGAAAAGAAAAAGCATTTATCTCTGGCTCCTTTCAGTTTTTCAATTTAAATTCTGCCTTATTAGATGCTGTTACTCATCTTTTGTTTCGACTGTTTCCCTACAGTTTCCTTTTAAAACTTTTAGTTTCAGGACTCTATGTTTAGGTATATCTCTCCTGACAGACTATGGTTAGAATAACTAGACATGATATTTCATGTCCTGGCTTATGACTAATTTGAACCTATTTCACATGCACTATGCTTGAGGATATAGTTGGTCTTACCATCTTAACTTACGCATTTTGTTTATTGTGATAGTGGGTGAAAACCACCTCCTCATGTTATCCCCACAGGCAGTGTAGATGCTCAGCAAATGTACATTGGAATAAAGCTCCCATATCCCTAGTTCTGGTCTGATCTGAAAAACAGCTTAGTGAAAAAAATCACTCAATTGTAACAGGGTTCAAATGATTAATAAATGAAGTAATGATATCAAGTCTTCTCCATCTATAAGATCCAGAAGTGTTAGGGAGAGTGGTGATGAAGGGAAAGATCTTGGAATGGGAGAACCAGGTCACACATAGCACCAGCACAAGTCTTGCCCCTCAGGACCGTACACTCTGAGGGATGCCTCCCTGGCACAGTAAGTCACAGCTTTAGTTTCCCCATTGGGACCTCAGATTTCTTGGTGTCTTGACCAAGTGTTAGAGGATATTTTTAATTGGATTATAGTAGCATGAGCTTTACTGCAGAGTGATCTTCCAACAGAGCTATGTTGTCAGGGGCGACACACATGTAATGGCAGATGTATTGAAGGGCAGTTCAGACAGCTCACAGCCCATTCGACATCATTTTCTTGCCTTAACTGGCAAACAAATTGGGAAAAAAAAATCATACATTCACGTAGTGGGAAGAGCACACGTCTGAGATGGAGGACCTCTCAGATTTAACTGTGACAGTCAAGTTCATCAACACCTCCAGACATTTCTTTCAATACAAATGTGCTGGATTAGTTGATCTCTCAGGTTTCTTCCATCTCTAAAATGCTGCCAGTGTGAGTCTGAAAAAAATCTTATGCAAAACTCTAAGAATAGTTCACTTAATCAGCACCCTGAAAGTTTTGCCCTGAGCTACTTGCAACTCAAAACAGGTTTATCTTAATCAGTTATTTACCACAAGTTCTGTATCTGTTATCCAGAATGCTTGGGACCAGAAGATTTCAAATTTAGGATTTTTTTCAAATTTTTGAACATTTGTATATACACAATGTTGGTCATCAGACACAAGTATAAACACAGAGTTCATTTCATGTATACATAGTTTTGAAGGCAGATTTTATATAGTATGTTTAATAATTTTGTTCATGAAACTACATTTTGTGGTATATAATTTTTTACTTGTGGCAAAATGTTGGCTCAAAAAATTACCTATTTTGGAGCATTTTGCAAACAGGATTTTGAAGTAAGGGATACTTAACAAGTATATCATCCAGATTTCATAGTTTTGAATGTTGTGCTAAGCATTGATGCAAGCTCTGTGTGTGTGTGTGTGTGTGTGTGTGTGTGTGTGTGTGTGTCTCACTGTATAGCCCAGGATAGCCTTGAGTTCACTGTAATTCTCCTGCTTTATCCCAGTATTGGAATTGCAGGTGTCTGCTGCTACACACAGGTGCTGTGTGCATTTTTAAGCCATTGTTCATCAGCTAGTTCCTGGCTTGAGAAAGAAAATACTGTCTCCTGTTTAGTTCTTCTTCAGCGGGAGCAGTGCCTGTGAGTGCCTGCCTGGAGTATGCAAGCCCCCCCCCCTCACTTCCTCATCTCCCATTTCCTCGGAAATGACAGCAACTTGCAGCATTGTTGAGCTGGGAACACCCTTTGCTTGAATTTCAGTCAGAAGTTTAGAGGTTTGATGAAAGGCTATGGGTTTGACAACCATAAGAACATGGAAGCCATGAGCTTATCTGTGATTTGACAGCATGGATTGCACAGAATGACCATGAAAAGACAGAACTTGGTAAAGCACAGGGCATATCCTTTATCCTTAGCACTTTCTTCCTGCTTTCTACAAGATTACCTTTGGCTCTGACAGCCATCTCTAGGATCTCTTTGGGAGAAACTGAACATTGGTTATAATCTATTCTTTTGGGGCTATGGTACAGAGATAAGCCCTCTAAAGACCCCTAAATGGTCTTTGAATATAAGGAAGCAATGTAAAGGATTCAGCCCCTCTGGCACATATACACACCAGTGCTCCTTGAGTTACAATGGGGTTATGTCTCAAAAAACCAATTGGAAGTTGAAACTGTTATAAGGTAAAAGTGCTTTCAGTGCACTAGATTACCAAATATCACAGCTGCCTGTGCATTGCAGTGCTGGCTGGTTTGCTGTGACTGTGGCTGGCTGGGAGATGCTTCTCAAAGCCATTCACTGTCACCATGAGAGAGGACAGCATACAGCTAGCCCTGGAAAAGTTCCAAATTCAAAGTATAAAGAACAGCTTTTACTGAATATGTGTTACTTTTTCACTGCTGGAAAGTCAAAAGATCATACATTAAACTCTTGTAAGTCATGTATCATTTGCATAGCTTAAGTAGCACATTTGACAAAAACTTTGGAAGGAATTTCAATATATTTCAAATGGAGTTTAACGCCTAGTGGCATGACTGCAATCTTCTTACAGTCCTTTCCAAAAATGTCCACAGTTAAATTATTTGAAGAATGTCTTTTTTTAAAGTGTAGAAGTGAATTCTCTGTTCTCTGCTGGGAGACAGGGATCCCTGTTCTTGCTGGGATGGTGACTCTTGGCAGCCAGGGTCCCTTGGACCCACCCACCCCAAAGCAGTCCCCCAACCCGTGGCTATAACCAGCTTTCTTAACCAAGCGTTCTTTTCCTCAGAATGGCTGCAGTCTGTCCAGGCCACCATGATCCTCTCCGTCATCTTCAGCGTCCTGTCCTTATTCCTGTTCTTCTGTCAGCTCTTCACCCTCACCAAGGGAGGCCGGTTTTACATCACTGGATTCTTCCAAGTCCTTGCTGGTAAGTTATGGATGGTAAAGTCAATGTGGATTCTGAGCCTATCTAAGAATGTGGTCTCAGACCATTGAATATTTTTCATGAAGTTTTCTCTCTCTCTCTCTCTCTCTCTCTCTCTCTCTCTCTCTCTCTC